>NC_061867.1:35363337-35663337 GCF_907164915.1 Impatiens glandulifera
GGAAGACAACATGTTGAAATATCATGTTGGTATAGAAATAAAAATTAGGATTGGGATAATTAGGATTTGATACATGTTGTAATCTTTGTTTGTAATTTTTGTTTCTTGTATGTTTGATTGTTACTAATCAGATTCTTTAAACTCGTTTGATTGTCATTTTTTAATCATAACTAGGGTTTGTCTAGTTTGATTTTTGACCCTCCCACTTTTGAGATTTTAATAGAATGATTTTAACCGTTCCAAAAAAACTAAAATCATTAGTAATATAGCTCTAATAAAATATGAGCCCAAACTTAACCCTTAGTCCTTAATATTTGTCATTTCTTTAATTATATATATTAATTTATTATTCAAGCAAATTTGCTTTTATAATTGTTTCTTTTCTATTGTAGCATGACATCATATCATTCTTTTGATGTATGACACATCGGCAACCTTTTTCATTTCTATAATATTAATAATACATATTATTAATGACTAGCTATAATAGAGAAGAGATCAATAATAAAAGATTTCAAATACTATAGATTCAATTCATCCTATTTTCTTCTCCCTAATTTTATACCACCCTTTAATCACTTTGGTCAAATTGAGCAAATCATTATTTTAAATATATTTTGGATCCTTGAATTTGCTATTTGGGTTGATAAATAACCCCAGACTTTGATCCGGAGATAATTTGGCCTAAATAACCAAATGTTTTCTATAAAAATGTTTTGACTTTTTTTTTTTTTTTTTTTTATCAATTCTTACTCTTAAATTCGTTTTTGGAGTAAAATTGATCCAATTTCTTAAATAATTAAAAATTGGCACTCAACTTTTCTTTATATGCAAATTTAACACTGTTATTTGATTATTTATTTTTAATTACTTAAGTGCTACTTGTTACATATTTTATCAATTCATTGCTTTAAAAAATCTTACCTTTATAATATCTAAGGGGATTGCATAATGTTGATTAGAGGGTTTCTAAACAAACTTTCTGAAAGCTTAGATCCCACTTTTATGCCTAAGGTCTCTTTGATACCATATATTAAAATACTTATTATTATTACATATATGTATATAGTGTCAAACCTACTAGCCCACAATTGAACTTCTAGGAATCCTAAAAATTCGGGATAAGTGGGTAATCTAATTAGAGGTAGACACAAGAGTGATCCATTATCGAAATCTTATATGTTAAAATGCACTAGTTCTTAAGCATTGACCTCGATCATATCATAGGGTAAGCCCACCTAGAAAATATAACATGCCAAGTGGAAGTCACACACGATTGTCAACCTATTTATTGGATCATTCACGATCGAGTACTTGACAATACCTGGACATGGATCCATCTAATTAGCAACACACGCCGATCTATGATTGGCCATTGACCGGTGTTTTGGTGTGCTCACCATTCTGATTGAGATAATTTTTGTAGTGTCACAATCTTATCGTCGCGCTCTTTAATTTGACAATTTTATGAACAATTCAATATTATGCGTTTTTAAGTCATTATGTCTTTAGGATCGATAATAGTTGTCATCGTCATAATTGTGGGATGGCAAAATGGTAATTTACCATAATAATTTTGTTGTGATTTATAAACCATAATAGAAAAGTGGGAGAGGATGGTGTGGTGAGAAATGTGATTGGATAGCCATGGATAAAATAGACAAGAGAAAATAGAGATTGGATATAAAAGTTTATTTTTAATAAAAAAAAAAAAGAAGAAAAAAAATAAAAGTAAGTATGGGTGTAGGGTCAATAAGCTATGTCTGCCCACGTGGGACGGCCTCCCTAAGTACAAAACAACTTCAATCATATTTCTCTTTTGCCACCATCAACGTGGCCCCCTTTCCACCAATCTTTAAATTAAGTGTCAAACTTCATTTTTAATTAATTACTTATAATAATTTCTTCTTAAAAAGTTTATATTTGTTATTATTATATCAAACTCTCAACAATTATAATTACATATTCAAGAGTTAAAAAAACACAATTAAAAATCAACAAAAGAAGTATAAATAATCAACATTTCACAATTTTTTTAACATAAAAATTCGCTCATATTCTTTTGTGCATGCACTAAATTTGATTCCTTATCCATTATTGAAAATCATTTTGATTCCTTCTCAAAAGTCTCTTTTTCTATTTTTATTTATATCTTAATTAATCTGATAAAAGATATGAAATTTTGTAAATTTAATTTTTACTAGAAATGTTTTTATTTAAATAAAAAATTATAATATTATCTTAATAATTTCTACCACTTACACAAATCTAGAGTATAGATGTTAATGGACGGATCATCCATGTCTTATTCTACTTCAAAGTTATTTTACTGATTATTTTTTCGTTTCGGTTTCAGAAAATTCCAAAGAAGACTATGTTTATACTTAGGGGTGTTCGTTTGGTTCGGTTTTTGGATTATTCGAGTTTTCGGTTCGTTTAAGCAAATTTCTAAAACCAAACCGATTTGAATAAATTCGAATTCGATTTAAATAAATTCGAATTCGATTTATTTGAATTCGATTTGAATTCAGTCGGATATTCAGTTTAGACCAAATATTGAACATCACCTACCCATAAGTTAATAAATAAAAAAAATTAAAGTTAACAAAATAAATAAGTTGTTAAAAAGATTTTATCTACTTAAATTATAATATATATATATATATATATATATATATATATATCACGCAAACTAAGCTTAGTAACAAAACGTCAATATTCGGTAATTGAACGCCGGAAGTAAAACTGTGTTGACGGCGACAATATATAGCGGTGGAGAGGTGTTGATGAAAGTGGTAGTATTACTAGTGAAATAGCTAGATAGATGAAGAATTTATATATTCTTAAAATTATAGATGAGATGGGCAATTGAAAGGTTCACAAAGGCTAGAAAGGTATACGGATAAAGAAAAGAGAGAATGAACGAAGAATTATAAATTTACTGAACTATTGGGTTGTATATTAGGGATCTAATAAGTAATCCATAATAATTTAATATATAATATGTAATAAATTATATAATATATAATAAAAATAAATAATAAAAAATAAAAAATGAATTCGATTTTTGGTTTGGTTTTCGAGATGAAACATAAACTCGGAAACCAAACCAAAAACCGTATTTGAATTCGAAAACCAAAAATATAATTCGAATTCGATTTACTCGAATTTGATAATATATTCGTTCAGACCAAATATTGAACACCCCTATTTATACCATATTTTTTATAAAAAAAAATTAAAAAAGAAATTTATAATAAAATTATATAAAATGATATTTTTATATAATATATTTTAATATTGAAAATTCATATCATTATAAAACAAATAAATTTAAAATTATATAAAAAAATATATATATTAGTCATATCATATATTTTTATATAATTATATATATTAGTGTTGGAGAAAAAAACAAAATCAAAATGGGAACTCAACTCTACTCAAAATAAGTTTTGAAGCTCTAAAATATATTATAATTGATATCTAATCTAGACTAATTTATATATATATATATATATATATATATATATATATATATATATATATATATATATATATATATATATATATATATATATATAATGCTTAATTTTGAATTAATTTTGAAAGTGTCCGGTCGGGTCGAGAACTGTGGTTAATTTGGATATATATGTGAGAGTAAATTGATACTTGGGTCGGATTCTGAGTTGACCCACTCATAAACTTTAAACGATTAAAAATAAAATTAAAAATGTTATAGGTATGTTTCGAACTCACAACCTAACAAAAACAAAATAATTACAACTTTTTAATCAACTAAACTAATAACACTTCATATTTTAAATTCAACACTAAACTTGATAAACGTGGGATGTTATAACAATATTTTTTTTTATACGTGTGCATCGCATGAATATCTTCCTAGTTGTATATAATAATAAAAATAATATAATGAAATAACCAATTAACCATCCCTTGCTTTTAAGTAAGGATTTGTTCAACCAAAAATATTTCAAATAATCTCAACCAAATTGGGGTTGTTTTAATAAATAAAATTGTATACTAAAATTGTTTTCTTTTAAGAAATAATGATAATAAATAATATGTGAAATACAAAAAGAAAAAGAAAGGATGGAAAGAGAAAGGGATGAATGGTGACCACAAACGAAAGGAAATATCAGGGGGGGGCGGGAAGCAGCTTTTATTTTATTCAACGGGGTGCGTTCGTTCTTGGATCCTCTCATTCTCACTACCATGAAACGTTGTTATCATCATTTGGAATTTCTTGATCAATTCTCAATCCAACAGTAGTGAATAAACAAGCAAGGAGAAATCGGATCCCAATTCCGAATTCCCAACTTGAAGAGAAGAGAAACAATGACTTCAGGAAGCAAGGGATCGCAACAGCAACAGCAACAGCAGCAGCAATCTCAAGCTCAGTCTTCAGGCACTAGCTACGTCAGAGACCCTACTAATAAAGCCATTGCACAGTACACCGTCGACGCTCGCCTCCACGCCGTCTTCGAACAATCCGGCGAGTCAGGTAAGTCTTTTGATTATACCCAATCGGTCAAAACCACTACTAAATCCGTACCGGAGCTACAGATTTCCGCTTATTTGACCAAAATTCAGAGAGGCGGTTACATCCAGCCCTTCGGTTGTATGATTTCCGTTGAGGAATCCTCATTTCGAGTCATTGCTTTCAGTGAAAACGCACAAGAGTTGCTAGGTTTGACACATCAATCTGTTCCCACCCTCGAGAAACCCGAAATTCTCACAATCGGAACCGACGTCCGTACTCTCTTCACTCCCTCCAGCACTGTCTTGCTCGAGAGGGCATTTGGCGCGCGGGAAGTCACACTTTTGAATCCTGTCTGGATTCACTCTAAGAATTCCGGAAAACCCTTTTACGCCATTCTCCACAGAATCGATGTTGGTATAGTCATCGATTTGGAGCCGGCAAGAACAGAGGATCCTGCTCTCTCCATCGCCGGAGCTGTCCAGTCGCAAAAGCTCGCAGTCCGAGCAATCTCTCATCTACAATCCCTCCCCGGCGGAGACATTAAGCTATTATGCGACACTGTAGTCAACTGCGTCAGAGAGCTTACTGGCTACGATAGAGTAATGGTGTACAAGTTTCACGAAGACGAACATGGCGAAGTTGTGGCGGAAAACAAGAAGCACGATTTAGAGCCCTACATCGGTTTACACTATCCCGCCACTGACATCCCTCAAGCCTCTAGATTCCTATTTAAACAGAATCGAGTAAGAATGATCGTCGACTGTCATTCAACAAGCGTCCCAGTTATTCAAGACGACGCCCTCATGCAGCCTCTCTGTTTAGTAGGTTCGACTCTTCGCGCCCCCCACGGTTGCCATGCCCAATACATGGCTAACATGGGTTCCATAGCTTCTCTAGCCATGGCGGTTATAATAAATGGAAACGATGATGAAACAAATTTAGGCGGTCGAAACTCTATGAAGCTCTGGGGGCTCGTCGTTTGCCATCATACCTCAGCTAGATGCATTCCATTTCCTCTTCGATACGCCTGCGAGTTCCTAATGCAGGCGTTTGGCCTCCAACTGAACATGGAAATGCAACTCGCTTCCCAATTAGCAGAAAAACATGTCCTGAGAACACAAACGTTGTTGTGTGACATGATCCTTAGGGATTCCCCAACCGGGATTGTTACTCAAAGCCCGAGTATAATGGACCTTGTGAAGTGCAATGGAGCCGCACTTTACTACCAAGGCCGGTACTACCCTTTAGGAGTCACACCAACCGAAACTCAGATCAAGGATATAGTCGAATGGCTATTGGCCTGTCATGGAGACTCAACCGGTTTAAGCACAGACAGTTTGGGTGATGCAGGTTATAAAGGTGCAGCCTCCTTAGGGAACGCGGTTTGTGGAATGGCTGTTGCTTATATTACTACACGTGACTTCTTATTCTGGTTCAGATCTCATACAGCTAAAGAGATTAAATGGGGTGGTGCTAAGCATCATCCTGAAGATAAAGACGATGGGCAGAGGATGCATCCGCGATCATCTTTTAAGGCGTTTCTAGAAGTTGTTAAGAGCAGGAGTTTGCCATGGGAGACTGCTGAGATGGATGCAATTCATTCGTTGCAGCTTATATTGCGAGATTCGTTTAAGGATTCAGAGGGGAATAATAATTCGAAGGCGGTTGTGCCTGCACCGGTTGGGGGTGGGGAATTGCAAGGGATTGACGAGCTTAGCTCGGTTGCGCGAGAGATGGTTAGATTGATTGAGACTGCAACTGCTCCGATTTTTGCTGTGGATGTTGATGGGTGTATAAATGGTTGGAATGCTAAAGTTGCGGAATTGACTGGTTTGCCTGTTGAAGAAGCTATGGAGAAATCTTTGGTTCATGATCTTGTTTATAAGGAGTCTCAAGCTATTGTTGAGAAGCTTCTGTATAATGCTCTTAAAGGTAGCCTGCCTCTCTAGCAATTATTTATTTTCTTTGTTGTTTACTTTATTTTCAATTATGCGTTTTTGTTAGTAGTAGGATGAGAACCCACACTAACTAAATCGAAAAATATCTAATCCCTCGAATACAAGGTATTGAAGGAGTATAAATTGAACCAACCCGAATCAAGATCACTCCAAGTTTGTACACAAAATTGGTTGCATTCAAAACACATTGGTGCTAAGATGGACAAATAATCTGCATATATATAAACTAACTATTGAAGCATGTAAGATTTGCTCTTTATGTTTAGCTATTATTATTTGTTAGAATTTTTAATTCTAATTTTTCAAACTATGGTTTAATCCTTATCCTTCATGGCCATGACTCCACCTTTAATATTCTTTAACAAAGTTTGTTCAACTTTAGTAATTATTTAAAATTGTTATTCTATTAGGTGTCTTTATTTTTTATTTCCTTTAATTGAGTGTTTTGATATCCAGTTTTACTAAATATCTGATACATCTGATTTTCTGGACATAAGGTCTTGATATGGTATAACTGATTTATTCATACAACCAATCTGAACCGCGATCAACTGACCCTAGTTAGTAATACAAATTCAAATCCTTTTAAAAAACCAAATTGATTCAAGGGTACTGAGTCTGTTATTGAAGTTCCATTTTTGCAGGCGAAGAAGATCGTAATATAGAAATTAAACTGAAGACATTCGGCATTGAGCAACACAAAAAGGCTGTATTCGTGGTAGTCAACGCTTGCTATAGCCGAGATTACGCCAACAACATAGTGGGTGTATGTTTTGTGGGTCAGGATGTAACCGGTCAGAAAGTGGTTATGGACAAATTCATCCACATTCAAGGAGATTACAAGGCAATTGTACACAGCCCCAACCCATTGATCCCACCAATATTCGCCTCAGACGACAACACTTGTTGCTCTGAATGGAACACCGCAATGGAAAAGCTAACCGGATGGACTAGAAGCGAAGTTATTGGAAAAATGCTAGTTGGAGAGATTTTCGGAAGTTGCTGTAGGCTAAAAGGCCCGGATGCTATGACAAAATTCATGATTGTTTTGCATAATGCAATTGGAGGTCAGGATACGGATAAATTCCCATTCTCATTCTTTGACAGAAACGGGCAGTTTGTACAAGCTTTGCTGACGGCTAATAAGAGGGTTAACATGGATGGACAAAGTATAGGCGCGTTCTGTTTCATTCAAATACCAAGTCCTGAACTGCAACAAGCTTTAAAAGTTCAGAGGCAACAAGAGAAGCAATGTTTCGCGAGAATGAAGGAATTGGCTTACATTTGTCAGGAGATAAAGAATCCTCTTAATGGTATACGTTTTACCAATTCGCTTTTGGAGGCAACTGATTTAACCGAAGATCAGAAGCAGTTTCTAGAGACAAGTGCTTCATGTGAGAAACAGATGTTGAAGATAATAAAGGATGTTGATCTCGAGATTATCGACGACGGGTGAGTATCGTATATGCTGGTTTCATTTAGCTACAATTGTTTTGTTTGTGGGCATGTTCTGATAATTGTTGTGGTAGGTCATTGGAGCTTGATAAAGCCGAATTCTTAGTTGGGAGCCTGATTGATGCTGTAGTGAGCCAGGTGATGTTATTGCTTAGAGAAAAAGGGGTTCAGTTGATTAGGGATATTCCAGAAGAGATAAAGACATTAGCTGTGTATGGTGATCAAGCAAGAACACAACAGGTCTTAGCTGACTTCTTGTTGAATATGGTTCGTTATGCTCCTGAACAAGGTTGGGTGGAGATTCAGGTTCAACCAAGACTAAAACACGTCTCTGGTGCAGTTACTACTGTACATATCGAATTCAGGTAACCATCCATACCTAGGCTTTGTTTGATGTGGGTTATTTTGAATGTTGTTTAACTCACTGTCTAATATATAAGGGCTTATATTATGAAAAATTAGGTTATTTAGACATTAGCTATTTGAGATTAATTTTAGACTCGAATTTGAGTTGTTTTCACTCGACGGTAATCGAGTTATAACAATTTTAGTTATTTTAGAATTCATCCCAAATGGATATCTTCTTACTTTAATATAAAATACCAATTCTTTCTCTATTCAAATTTTTTCAACTTTTTCAGTACCTCACAATTTTTTTTATTCAAACCTCCTTTGACATTTTAAAAGGGGTGAATTTAGAAAAAGTACTCAATTTAACAAATGTCATAATTTTTCTCAAATCACACGTTTTTCTAACCATATATTTGAGAAGTTACTTAGAATTATATACAGAGTGCCTAAGTAATGTCCATTTTTATATTTTAGTTGATAAACATGTGATTAATTATTAAAACTTTGATAGGTTTGAGCATTTGTGTGTTATCTTTCTCCTGTTGAGAAAAAGGCTTATTTAGTTTATGGAATGATTTTGTGTCAATAACATAGAAATGTTTGTTTGATGCAAAAGGATCTCATGCCCGGGACAAGGACTTCCACCAGAGCTTGTACAAGACATGTTCCATAGCAGTAGATGGTCTACTCAAGAAGGACTCGGTCTAAGCATGTGCAGGAAGATTCTAAAGCTCATGAACGGTGAGGTACAATACATTAGGGAATCCGAAAGGTGCTATTTTCTTGTAACAATCGAGCTTCCCATTCCAAGAAGAGGCTTGAATATCGTCGAGCAAGGGGGGTGATAACTGATAACTGCCCTTTTAGAACTATCCAAAAAAAAAACTTCCAACTAGAGATGTCTGCTTCTAGAAAGATTCAGTCATGAATACAAATAATGTGTTGTTTGCACTAGCTCACCCCTAGATGAAGATGATGAGCCAATTGAGAGGTAAAAACTGTAGATTGTAACTTAATATGAGGTTGAGTGGTTGATTTTATTACTAATTTTACTTCAAAAAACAGAGTACATCATCCTATGTGATGTGATGATGTTGATCAGCTATTTTATTCTAATCCTGACTTGTGTGGACATGATTAATTGGTGCTCCTTTTGGTTGCATATCATCTTAATAAGATATGACTATTACTTTAATATGTGATTTTCATTTGTAAAAAAGGGTAAACAAACATCTCTTTTTTGACAAGCAGCATATTATGAATTTCTACTGATCATGTGTGAAGGGAAAAATACCACAAGAACAAACACAATCTGTTCATGCACATTTGTATACCACCTTAATGATAGCTATAGTGAACATAAATTGCGTATCACAAATAGGAGAATTTCCATAGTAAGAGACTAAGAGTCATGTACTAAGATACAAATCACAAAAACATAATGTTTCAACTCGATAAAAAGTATTGCTGCTGCAGCAGGGTATTGGCATAGACATGATCAATAGTCACCTCTCCATGAAAAATGCAAATGAAAAGACAACATTTGTTTCCCTTTGGTTACAGAAATCAAATACCTAGTTAAGGTCACCTAGCGAAGCAAGTATCTGATGGCAGCAACAGCGTCACCTTTGTGTTCACGTAAAGTCCTTTCAGCCACCTTCTTATCCAGCTGTTAACGAATGTCATGGAAAATTGCATTAACATACATAATTGATAAGCCAGCAGTTGTAGAGGAAAATGGAAAAGGGGAAACGAACATCAACCTCTAGCTCATTTGCAATTATGTCGATCTCAGCAGCGTTGATCTTCACAGCAGCCAGTTCCTTCTCCCTGAGGAGAACCAAAATTTGTGATCATGTCCAAATGGCATAATAATAGGAATAGACTCTAATGCTAAGAAAATGATAAAAGAGCATTTCGGTTCTTGAAGCTTGGATTTTATGACTCAACCACATCTTTTTAACAACTATAACCTATCGTTTAAAAATGGATTCTTTCTTCCGACACTACTTTAAAGACCAGCTACTAGACAGCACCTTGTACCTAACAAAAGCTTCAACCTTAGTTTTTTCTTTCGAAAGAAATGTTCATTAAAACTATGGTAAATGCAAATATCACCTTCATCATATAAATAAACACACAATTACAGTACAGAGATTACAAAGGACCAATGGGATCCGATAAAAACAGGAGATAAATGAGACATTTACATAAAAGAAAGCATTCACCCGATACAAATCACAGAACAAAAGAATCAAACATGAGAAAATCCAACGTGGGTTACACAGGACCATAGGTGACTGAAATCTAGTTTGAATATTGGCTTGCATAACACACAACCCCACTACACATCCACCTCAAGATTTCACACACATGGAGAAACTGATAACAGGGCTGGCATGGCTCCTTTGGCCAATGAAAGGAGCAATGGTGATTTCACCCATTGTTGATTTCACTCAAACAACATCGAAAAGCAATAACAGAAAGAGGTACAGAAAACTCCAACATTTGTTATAAGACATGAAACTAGTTGAGAATTCTACCAGGAAAAAATCACAGATTCTAAATAGATTCCAAAAAGAGAAGATTTTGCCTTTAAGATAAACAAAATGGCCAGGATAGTGGATTTTACTCCTAATAGCTTAAATTTCACATATGAACCATATCTATAATAGAAAGATGCTGTTTGATGGTAAATTGCGAACGAGACGAACCTCAATCTCATTGCATTCAAATCAGCTTCCTTAGCTGCGGCAATCGACGCCATAGCCTACCACGAAAAACAATAACAATTAAATAGGGGCTCATTCTGAGAATATACTCATGCTAGCATCTATAAGTATACAAATACAACGATTCATGATACGTCTGTTCAAAAACAAGTTTTACCTCTTGAACGCGGGTGGAATCAAGCTGGCGATCTTCGACATGATCGGTGAGCTTGTCGAAGGCTTTGCTCTGTTGCTGCAAGTCCTTAGAGTCGACTACTCTTTCAATACCTTCGTCTCCTGCCTCCATTGCCGACTGTTTTCTTTGAGCTCCTCGTATTCTAGGGTTTTGGTTTCTACTTTATATTTGTGAAATGAAATTTGGGGAGTTTTGAAGTAAATCAAAGTTTTAAATATTTTCTGGTTTTGAAGTAAAATAATTTTCCTTTGTTGATTTAATAATATTTAAAGAAGTTAAAAGCTAATTTATTTTATAATATAGCATGAAATGATAAATATTAACTTATTACTAATAATTATTCACTAACATATATCCTAATATAATAATACTTAATAAATATTTACTAATTCTCAATTTTAAAAATTAAAAAAAATACAACAATTAATTTAAAAAATCACAAACTAAATGTGATTAACAAAGAGTATACACTAATTTAATTCAATTAATATTTTAATAAAATATGAAATCATTATCATAAATTAATAATTTTAAAATATTTAATTTAAAATAATAACGGTCCAATTATTATTTATGGCTCGAAATTGATATAAATTATGGGAAGGTTCAATTATTCAGCTTTTTATCCATGCTGAAATCTATATATATAATAATGTTTAATTTTTAAAGTTTTCAGATTGTCGGGTCGAGACTCGAGAGCTGTGATTAATTTTGTTAGGATCTAGGTCGCCGCTGGTGGACCGGGGGTTGGACCGGTTAGCGGTTCTCACTCGTAGGGTGGTGGTTAATCCGGTTAGAGATTAACACCGGGGTTTCAATACTACACAACCTGTCACAAACCCTTGAACTAGGTTCAAGCGCGGAAGAGGTTTGCTTTCAGGTTGAAGCGGCACACTTGTATGATAGGCGGAATCGGTTTCGGATGATGGAGATTTGAAGAATGGTGAGTCGGTTTCGGTAATCTGGAAGTTCGGTATGGTTAGTATAAAGTCGGTTTGGAGCGGTGTAGTTAAGTTAGTCGGTTAGATGATGAAGCCGGCAGAAAGTAAATAACAAGACAGATTTTATGGATGTTCGGAGATAAAACTCCTACGTCACCCCTTCCTCTCGAAGCCGCGAGAAGGATATTCACTAAGGAATACAAGTACAATTCGATCGAGACTTATTTCCTGCTCGATAATACTCTTACAATTCACACCGAAATTGTAACACACACTTAGAATTTAGCACTTAGGCTTTCTTAGAATAACACAGTTTTATCACTTGTAGTAAATGCTCTCAACGCTTCACTTGTCTAGTTTGATGTCGCTTAATGTCCCGCATTTACTCTTCTGTAACTGCCTCCTTTTATAGGTGAAATATGCCAACGGTCATATTTCACTGCCTTGAATCTGATTGGCTGATCAGAAGTGCAGTGATTCAGTGTTTCAGAGGTTCAGACCTGATGGTCAATCTCAGACCTGGCATTATGTCTCAGACCTGGCGGTCTGTTCATTCGGTGTGTAGGACAAGCCTGCCGGGTTTGTCTTTTACTTGATATAGGCACTGTCTGTTTGGACAGTTGTCTGTACTTTGAAGATTTCCTTTCTGGCTTATCCCGAAGTAGAAGGATCTGGTAGTACTGTTTTCTGCAGCCTACAGTCTTTCCTCAGACTTGCATGGATATGGAAGTATTCAGCCTGTTTCTTTGGTATCATTCTCAACAGATACCCAAATTGTCTTCTTGTACTGGTCGGCCGCTTGACTTGGCCGATTGTCTTTTGGTAGTGAAGTAACCGGACTTCTTCCGGTTATCCTTGTCTTGTGGATAATCGGCTGTTTGATGGTTCCGGTTTTGAGCTTTGGCCGATCCTTCCTTTGTGCGGTCACGTTCCGAATACTCTTGATCGGTTTGGTAGCTTGACCGGTTCGGTTTCTTCAGTTGGTTTTCTTGTTCATCCGGTCCGGTTCCTTGTTCCTGCATGGAAGGTTTATTTAAGTTAGGTTTATTTGAACCGGTCTGAATTTATCTAACAATTTCTCCCTTTTTGATTATTTTATTTAAAATTATCAAAATCATGTAAGTTTGCAACCGTAGGCCGGTTGTTTTGTTTGGCCGGTTTTCTGAAAAAGACTTAGAGAATTTTTCGAAAAATTTTGAGAGAGAAGTTTTGGAAGAGTCTTTATCTTTTATCTAACAATTTCTCCCTTTTTGATTATTTTATTTAAAATTATCAAAACTAAGTAGGAATTCAAAATAAGTCCGTATTCAAAAATAACTTTATATATTTATAGATGACCGGAAAAGACAAAACATATAAAAATACTAAGGCAAATGAGAAAAAGAAGGATAGTCCCCATTCAGAATCTGTGAAGTCATAGGCACTCTTCTTTTTCTTTGGTTGCTGTTGCCCGGTCTGTTGGGAGGATCGTTGTCTTTTAGACCGGGACCGCAGCTGTTCTTCGACTTCGTCCTCGACTAGGCCGGCTTGCTGCGAAGTACCCGTAGTGACCGGTTCAGAGATTTCATTGAACATCTCGGCAATCTGAACTCTCTTAGGAGCCTGCCTCTGTCTCTTCTTCGGTGCGGAAACGGAGGCGGCCGCTTTCTTCTTCTTCTCGTTTTCCTTTGCATAGCCCTTCAGCCTTCGTGCCTCCCTTTCCAACCGTGCGGCATCCTCCGCAGCCTGACTGGCCACTTTCTCGGCATACCCTGGGTATAAGGCCTCGGCTCTTCTTATTCTCGCAGCTTCCAATTCTGCTTCGGTTAGTTGAGACGATCGCGGCGCCTCTTTATCTTTGCTAGCTTCGGCGTCCAGCGCATCCTGGACCCTTTTAGCTACTTGGGCATCAGCCTCTAGAGCCGCGGCGTCCGCGTTTTCCTTAGCCTTTAGAATTTCGGCCATCTGTTCGGTAAGTGCCTTTACTTCGGCCACGAGATTCTCGTTTGTCCTTTCCAGTGTGTCGACCCGTTCGAAATCCTTCTTTAAGTTGGAGGTCACTTCCTCTAGAGTTGCGGTTCGCTGAACACATTTTTCGCGCTCACCGGCCTCTTCCCACAGTCCGGTGCCGAGTTCTGCTAAGCGTGCTTGATGTTGATCCAGAAGCTGCTTTGTCACGTCGGTGAACTTCAGGGCCGAATCAATTATGTTGTTGCATCTATCCTTGAACGGTTGAAGCTTGGACACGTCGTGTTATTGTACCCGGTCTTCAATTCGTTCCGATATGGATGCTTCAAGCTTCTGAAGTCGGTCCTCAATCCGCTCCGAAACTGATGCTTCAAACTTTTGAAGTCGGTCATCAATCCATTCTTTAGGAGGGACTGAAGCGGTGACTTCCGGTGGTGGAGGAGGAGTTGATTGCTCGGTGGGATCTGGATCGGCTCTCTCACTGGAGTCTATTGGTGCAGCATTCTCATTTGGAAGTTCTAATGTTGCCGCATCCTCCGAGATTGTTACCGCAATTTCCAAAATCGGTACCTCGACATCTTCTAATATTGGTGCCTCAACATCCTCTGGTATCGGTGCCTCAACATCCCTTGGAGGTGTTGGACAGTTAACTGGAAATTCTTCGATTACCGGAGCAGTATATACCGGTACTTGCTTTTGGTTGCATATTGCTTCCAGCCGCTCTATTTCTTGACGTATTTCCAATTTGTCCTTTGCAAGCTTTGATAACACCCGCGGTGCTACGGTGTCCACCGATCCCCCTTCGTTATACTCCTCCTTAATTTTCCGGATGCGCTTTCTTAGTTTCCGAAGTTGGCTTCCCGGTATCAGGAGACAGGTTCGGCATTGTACCTCCTGAATTGTGTTGGACTTTGTGAGACGCATCATCAGGTCCTCTACTTCCTCCAATCTGTTGATGCAATCTTTTTGTGAGAAGCTCGGTAGGATTTCTTTATATTTTGTATTGAACCGGTACTCATGCCACTCCAAATATAGGTTTATAACGTCCTCGTCTCGCTTGTTAATGCCCTGAAAGATTTTCTGGGCTAATCTTTCGGCCTCGGCCTCGTCGGCCTCTTCCTTGTTGTAGCCTTCATCATTGGCTCCTTTATCAACCCCGTCTTCACCCTCGGTGGTCTCAGGATTAGCGCTTTGTTCGGCATCGTTCGGACTCCGAGCCGAATGATCGTCGTCATTGACCGTTCTATCTTCGGTCCTCTCCGTGTCGGTTTCCTCAGGGGCCCACTCCTCATCTTCTGTTTGTTGTGGTGGGTCTACGAAGGTTACCTTTTCTTTTCCCTTTCCTCCGGTCTTTGCTTTTGCCGGGGCATCTTTCTTTGCGGCTTTCTTCTTTCGGCCACCTGTGGAACTGGAGGCCGGCTGCGTTCTTGTAAGGAATTGCCTCGATCTAATGAGGCAACGTTTTGCTAACGCAACACCGGGACCGACGTTGAGATTCAAGTGGAGGAAGATCTTACCGAGGGGCACGGCATATCCCCACGACCGGGTTGAATCCGGTCTCACCATGTCCATGAGGTTGCCGAACACTGATCTTGCCCAGTTGACCTCTTTTCCTTCCAGCAGACCGATTAGCATCTTGATTTTGTCTTTGGTAAGGTTGCTGAAGTTTCCTCCCCTTGCCAGTATCGCCCTGGCGAAAACGTCACACGCCGGGATATACTCCGGCCTCAGCATTTGTTTACTCCCGGATGTAGTGATCGGCTCAGTGGTTGCCGATAAAAAGTGGCAAGCCGTCTCAAAGGTGTCATTGTCTATTTCTGCCGTTGCATCCTGGCCGGTAGTTGGGAGATGCAAGCTCTCGGCCACCAATGCTTCGGTGATCTCGATTTGGGAACCGCAAACCGTCGCGATGATCCTGTCGTAGGCGATGATTGCGGTGTTGAAGAACTCTTCGACCGCATCTTTATAAATTACGTGAGGACCGCCTAGGAAATATCCCAGACCGGTTTTAATCAGCCGGTCAATAACTTCTTTCGCCTCGGTCGTCCCATTCAGCCGGATTTCCTCGAAATCCACTTGAGAATAGAGTTTGAACAACGCCGAATCACGACCCATGTTGAAGAGTTTGAGGATGAGAGAAAACGGCTTCAGAGAGTTTAGGAAGCTTAGAGAGAGAAAGTGAATTCGCGTGAGAATGAAAGAAAATGACCGAAGGCCTCTTTTATAGACACGGTTTGGAAGCCCAACCGTCCCATCATTAATGGGCGGGAGTTTTCCCTCCAAAGTGAAAAGGCGCTAAGCTATGGGCGGTTAAGTATGAAAAGGCGGGCGCCAACTTTGAGCGGGAGATTTCCCTCCAAAACCCTTTGCCTATGTCATGGATGACGCATTCTTTTCTTTGAGGCCGAATGATTGAGCGGTTTCTAAGTCTAATCAGACATTTTGATTGATCAGAGTGTTAACAGTTTTAATCAGATTTTATGATACCAGATAAGAACGAGGTTATTTTAAGATGTGAACCGGTTACTTAGATAAATGCGCAAAGAGTAAAGAGAAACGGTCATTGAAACTAAAACGATATTTTATTCAAGAGACAGTACAGAGAGAAAACCGATAGGATGATACGAAAGATAGGCACTTAAGAAGTAAACACCATTCTGGAAAACTTCTCTTCCACCGCATTTGCATCAAGAATGTTTGAGGGGGATGCCGGTGTACCCGGTCCAAACTCTGGCCGGTACTTGAGAATCAACTTGCTGATGTGAGGTGCATAACCGAGACCTTTCTTGGTCAGCACCATGTTCTTCAAGTTTTGAAAGAGGACCGCTGACCAATTGATGGTCGTTTTGTGGAAGATGTGGGTCATGATGTTGTAGGTGTTCTTTGAATACCGCTGATTTGGGGATTGACACAGAATGGACCGAGTGACAATCTCAAGAAGGAGCTGAGCACTACGACCGAGGCGGGTTTTTAACCCATAGGTTTCCACCGGATCAAGGGTTGCAGAGCAGAGTAATCCATAGTAGAATGCATCAATTCCCTCCATAGTCGAGAAATCAGAGAACCCTTCTTTGGGCAGATTGAGAAGGATGGCAAATTCGGCTTCATCAAGCCAGAAGGTGTGGTCCCTTACCGTAGAGACAATGTAGTCGCCCCTGATGCAGGCACTTCTGAAGAATGCCTTGACATCCTCAATCAGTACAGGACCGGATTCTTCGAGGAAGGTTTGAAGTCCGGTATCAATAAGGCATTCAAACATGTTTTTCTTTGGATGGTCACCGTCCCATTCTGCCATACATGAGTTGAAATCGATGCTTATAAAGTTTCCCAAAGTTCGGCTCGGCATGATTATGGTATTGAGAGAGAGATTCAAGAAGAATACAAGTGATTTTGTACTTTCGGATGTGATAGAATGAGAGGAGGATGGCTCCTTATATAGGATCGGTTTTGGAGGGAAAAATCTGAGCATTGATGGTCAGTTTTGTTTTATTAAGGAAAAGAATCTTTCCCTTTTCAAGATGCATGGGGAAGCAGCAGATTGCAAGGCTCGAGGTAAGTGTTAGTTGGGAAGTGACCAGATTAGTTGGAAATTAAATGTGCGGGTGGTTGGGAGTTATTTCATTAATTGGGATTATCTCATTAAATGCATTTAACACATAACCGATATTGATTAGATAGAAACCGAAAATGGTAGAGACAATGCCGAAAATGACATATGGAAACGATGAAGTCAAGAAAAACATAAATAAAGCTGAAGTAGACATGGATGAAGCCGATATGATCAAATTTGAGTTGGTTAAGTCTTCATCCGGTACATGCTGCAAAACGACCGGATGCAAGAAGAAGTGACTTAGCGAGCGCGGGAGTTAATCATCACGAGGGGGATTGAAGTTTCTCCTCCTCCATTCTCTTTCAAACCGATTATAGAAAGAATCGGTCGTCTCTCTGGTTAACACCTGGGCCTGGTTCAAGCCCTCGCCAGGACAGGTTGGAACACCAAGTTCCACCATAAGGGTGCTTATTTGGGGAATAAGACCGACCGACCGGATGTTAATCATCCAGATTAGGGTGTCGAATAGCACCCGGGACCAATTCACCGGCGTGCTGGTAATGATGGCCGCCATCATGTTGAAATTCGCCGTGCAATAGGTGTTGGTGACATCTCTTCCAAAGATGCCCCTTCCTATTACATCGTTGAGGAGCTGATACTCAGCCCTCAAGAGAGACTTAGAGCCATGATCATCAACAGGCTCATCCGACCGGGCAAAGGAGAGGGAGACCTCAGCCTTAATGTCGGCCGGAGGGTTGAGGTCTGTGATCCCTTGCTTAGGCAGACCGAAGCATCGAGCAAAGTCCTGCTCGGTGAAATCGAAGATTATACCCCCAACCTTTGATTGGATGTGGGTATCAAAGTGGGGTGTGCCCCGGAATACCCTAGCATTATAGTAAAATTCCAAGACGGATTCAGGGTAGATAGTTTGCTTGTCATCCAGAAAGTACTGGAGGCCAGTATCTTCCAGTTTCTTGATCATCCGATACACCTCATAGTGTTCGGTACCAGAACAGGATTCAAAATCGACTTGGAGGATGTTTGGGAATTGAGACATGGTTAGTTTGCCTTAGTGAGAGGATGTTCTTGTGACTTGTGAGTGTTGAGGTGAGCGTTTGCTTCACTTAAATACTAGTTTAGGGGCTAACCTATTGTCCAAGCATTAAATGGGATGACATGTATTAACTGCAGGATAAGAGATTTTGCATGAAATAGGCAAGCTTGCAGTCTAGGTGTCGGTCATAGGCCTGAACCGTGAAAGATATCAAAAGATCTTCACGTCTTTTTAGGCGCGACCATGTTACTTGGAAAGGGTAATGATGCAGAGCAGATATCCTCAACCTCTAATAACTATTCCTCTTTTGTTTGAAGTTCAAATAATCTAGGGTAACCTGCTTCCGAACCGGTCAGGTATCAGTTGTTCATCCCGATGCGGTTATTTGGTGCATGCACCAAGTAGCCGGTCGGTTTACTCTATCTGATAGACTGGGCGGTTCTTCCACAGACACCCCGAAGATTCAAAGTTCAACAGCTTAGGAAGAGTTACCAGTTTGTCTACTTGAACCGGTTTCCCTTTAAGCATCCTTTGGAAGGATTTGGCTAATGTCGGTTAAGCCGAGAGTAAGCCTGAATTGAGAAAACTTAGCTTCCTGCAGCGGCTTCGTGAAGATATCGGCTACTTGTTGATCGGTCGGTACGTATTCCAGCCGGATGTGCTTCATCGTGACATGCTCTCGGATGAAATGATGCCTTATGTCGATGTGATTGGTTCTGGAGTGGAGAACCGGATTGTAGGTGATCGCTATGGCACTCGTGTTGTCACAGAAAATCGGGGACTCTTCGGCTGTGATACCGAAGTCCTTCAGCTGCTGTTGGATCTAGAGGAGTTGAGAACAGCAACTTCCGGCCGCCAAGTATTCAGCCTCCGCGGTTGATGTAGCCACCGATGTTTGTTTCTTGCTGTGCCATGACACCAGTCGGTCACCTAGGAACTGACATGTTCCACTGGTGCTTTTCCTGTCGATCTTGCACCCTGCATAATCTGCGTCTGAGTAGCTTGTTAGATTAAAGGATGAGTCTTTTGGGTACCACAGACCGACATCAGGAGTGCCTTTCAGATACTTCAGTATCCTCTTTGCGGTTGTGTAATGGGATTGCTTTGGATTTGCTTGGAATCTTCCACACACACCAACTGCAAACAGGATGTCCGGTCTACTTGCTGTCAGATACAATAGGGAACCGATCATGCCCCGGTATGCAATCTGATCTACTGATTGGCCTTCATCATCTCTGTCCAGCTTAACTGATGAGCTCATTGGAGTAGCCGCCGAGGAGCAAGTGTCCATACCGAATTTCTTTAGCAGCTCCTTGGTATATTTAGGTTGACTGATGAATGTTCCTTCTTTAAGTTGTTTAACCTGAAGACCTAGGAAGAAACTTAATTCTCCCATCATACTCATTTCAAATTTGTCAGTCATCATTTTTGAGAACTTATCACATAATTTAGGATCGGTTGAGCCAAAGATGATATCATCCACATAGATTTGAACAAGTAGGATATGTTCCTTCTTTTCAAATTTGAATAGTGTCTTATCCACCGAACCGATGGTGAAATCATGCTCTAATAGAAATGCGGTTAGTGTATCATACCAGGCTCTAGGTGCTTGCTTTAGACCGTATAAAGCTTTGTTCAGCCGGTATACATGGTTTGGAAATGCAGCATTTTTTAAGCCGGGTGGCTGTTCAACGTACACTTCTTCACGTAGATCACCGTTCAGAAATGCACTTTTAACATCCATTTGAAAGACTTTGAAGTTTTTGAAAGCAGCAAATGCAAGAAAAATCCTAATGGCTTCAATCCTGGCTACAGGAGCAAATGACTCTTCAAAGTCAATGCCCTCTTCCTGTTTGTAACCTTGAGCCACTAATCTGGCTTTGTTCCTCGTGACCAAACCGTCCTCATTGAGTTTGTTTCTGAATACCCATCTTGTTCCTATGACCGATTGATCTTTTGGTCTGGGAACTAAGTACCAGACTTTACTACTCTCGAACTGGTTTAGCTCTTCTTGCATTCCCAAGATCCAATCCGGATCTGACAATGCTTCATCTATTCTTTTCGGTTCAATCTGGGATATGAAAGCTGAGTTAAAATATCCTTCCAGAAGTTGACTCCTAGTTCGAACAGGTTCTGAAGGGTCACCTATAATTTGCTCAGGAGGATGTTTACTGTTTCTTCTGAGATTCAGTTCAGGGATGTCTACCAAATTACTGGTAACTTGACCAAGGCTAGACATGTCGGTAGGTTGACCGAGATTATCAGACCGACCGACTCCCTCGGATTGGACCGAAGTGTCAGCTTCCTGTTGTGGAACAGTTTGATCCGGTTGGGTATCAATGATACCCATTTGGTCATGGACAAACCGCCTCAAGACCGGAGTCTCATCTTCACTATCAGAATGAATATCGTTATTTTCCAGTCTGTTGTGTAGATCAAAGCATGAGGCAGTATTGCTTTCAACCGATTCATCGAAAATAACGTGAATTGTTTCCTCCATGGTTGCAGTTCTATTATTATATACTCTATATGCTTTACTTACTAACGAGTATCCTAACATAATGCCGGTATCGGTCTTTGCATCAAAAGCGGTGAGTTGGGTTTTACCATTTATAAGAATGTAACATTTGCAACCGAAAATCCTGAGATACTTGAGTTTGGGAACTCTGTTAAAATAAACCTCATATGGTGTTTTGTTGTGAAATCTGTTTATCAGAGACCGGTTTTGTGTATGGCATGCAGTGTTGATAGCCTCAGCCCAAAATTTCTGAGCAATGCCAGAGTCGGCTATCATGGACCGTGCGGCTTCCTTGAGAGTCCGGTTTCTTCTCTCGGCCAGGCCATTTTGTTGAGGAGTCCTAGCACTAGACAACTCGTGTCTAATGCCGGATTCATCAAGATATGCAGTCAATGTACTATTAGTAAATTCGGTACCTCGATCACTTCGAATGCTGTTGATGCGAGTTGATTTTTCATTTTGCAACCGCTTAAGAAGTGTGATCAGGTTTGATACAGTTTCACGTTTAGATGGTAGGAATATCACCCATGTATATCTAGAACAATCATCAATAACTACCATGGTGTAAAGCATACCTCATAGGCTAATGACCTGAATCGGTCCAAATAAATCCATGTGAAGAAGATCTAGGCATCGGCTGGATTGAATATTTCCATTATTCTTAAAAGATGACCTAGTTTGTTTACCCATCTGGCATGCTGAACAGACCTTATCCTGGTTAAATACTATATCAGGAATACCTTCAACTAACTTTTTACCGCGAATGTAGTTTAAGGTTTTCATGTTTAGATGGTTTAGTCTCTTGTGCCATAGCCAGGTTTGATCAGTCTTAGCTATCATACATATAGGATATTCTATTCTTGTTTTCCAGTCTACCTTATAGATGTTACCTATTCTATTTCCGGTTAGTAGTACGATGCCTTGAGAGTCCTTAACTAAGCATGCATGTTTAGGGAATTCTACCGTGTATCCGGCGTCACACATCTGACTAATACTAAGTAGATTGAAACGTAGGTTTTCAACTAAGAGTACATTATCAATAGTTAGATTACCATGGACAATCTTACCCTTGCCCACAGTTTTACCTTTTGAGTTGTCACCGAAGGTAATTAGAGCACCGGTTACTGATCTGATGTTGATTAGCAAATTGCTATTTCCGGTCATGTGCCTGGAACAACCGCTGTCCAAGAACCATTCGGAGTTTCCTAGCCGTTTCTTTGGATCCTGCAAAATGTACATATTCACAACTGTTTGGTACCCACATTTACTTGGGTCCACATGCGATTAGTCCCTTAGGTACCCAAACTTTAATGAACCGGACAGTCTTCTTGGCTAAGGTTTTAACTGTCCTTTTTACACTTGGTCTGGTGTATTTCGGTTGTCCTTCAAATGTCATAAATGGTGATGGTCTTTGGTTCGGTGATCTGTAGTTTGACCTATGTGGTTCAGGAAAGTCTTTCTTATATTTGAGGATTTCGGCTTTTCTTTTCTCAAGGTCAAGCCATGAATCGGTTGGGCCAACGTAGTCGTATTTTAGCTTCTCTTCCCTATAGTATGCGGTTTCCTCTTCTTCAGTTGTACAGGTGCTCTTAAGAAATCTTATAAAGGGGAGGTTTCCTTTTGTAAGCCTTGCTTTTTCTATGGGTTTTCGGTCTTTAGAGCTATTCCCTGTGTATCCAAGACCACGCTTACAACGAGGGTGCCTATAGTGTTTATTCATATTCTTTACTATATCGCTAGATCTCTTATAGGCGGCCATCGTATATTGGAATCGGGCATTCTCTTCCTCGGTTAGTTCTCTAGTCGGTTCACTAGGTTGTTCGGTCTTAGGTTCTAACTCAGTTTCTATAGTACGGATATCATTAGATTGTATGACCTCCGGTTCGGTTATGATGGGTACCTCTGGTTCTATTGGAATAGGTACTATGGGATCGGGCTTGATGTTGAGGTGTTTAGGTAACATGGTCAATAGGTTCTTATATTCTTCTACCATGTCATTTAATGCATTGTATAACTCATCTTTAGTAAATTCCTCACAGGGAGAGTCAAATACCTGTTCCTCATTTGCCATGAGGCACGTGAGTTCATCGTCACTGTCACTGCGAGCCCATAGACTTCCTCCATCGTCGGCTATCAGTGCTTTTGGTACCTCACTTCCTTCACCGGCTTGTTGATAATTGTTTCTGTCATTTTGATAGTCCGGTTTCTGGGTATCCCTCCTTGGTTTCCTGCATTCCCACTTAAAGTGTCCCAAACAGTTACAGTTATAGCATCTTACATTGGATTTGTCACCATAGTAGTTGTTTGTCGGTTGGCTCCTTTTCATGAACCTCCCAAACTTCTGTGCGAGCATGGCCATGGCGTCCTCAGTAAACTGTTCGGCTGTTCTGATAGGTACAGGTGCAGGAGCCGGTATCGGTGCAGGGGTAGGTGCAGGTACAGCCGGTTCTGTAGATGAGATTAGTGCTCTGGTTGATGTTGAGGCCGAGACTTCCTCTTCGGTCCTAGATCTCATCTCGAATTCGTATGCCTTTAGATCTTCGAATACGTCGTATAGTTTCATCTTACGTAGGCTCTTTGATTCCCTCATTACCATTGTCTTTATATCCCAGGCACTTGGAAGAGATCTCAAGGCCTTCATAACTACCTCTTTGTTGTCATACTTCTTGCCCAGAGTTGCTAGTTCATCTAACACACCAGTGAACCGGTCATTGTATTCCTTCATAGTTTCTCCTGGTTTCATTTTGATGCTTTCGAACTTCTGTGTGGCCATCATTATTTTGTTCTCCCTTGTTCTTTCATTTCCTTCAAAGATCTGGATGACCGTGTTCCATGTCTCCTTCGCAGTTTTGCAATCTCTGATCTTGCAGTATGTGTTTCTGTCTACGCTGTTGGAGATCCGGTTTCTTGCATGGTTGTCCAGATTGTTCCTTCTCCTGTCTTCAGCTGTCCATTCTTTTCTATCCTTATCAATGAATATCGGTCCTTCGGTTAGAATGGATTCCATTTCATCATCCAAGGTGACTAGGTGCATGCGTGCCTTCCAGTTGGCAAAGTCATCACCTTCTAGCATTGGAGGCCTATCCTGATACATGTTTGCTTGAGTATTGAAACTAACTACTCTGATACCAATTGTTAGGATCTAGGTCGCCGCTGGTGGACCGGAGGTTGGACCGGTTAGCGGTTCTCACTCGTAGGGTGGTGGTTAATCCGGTTAGAGATTAACACCGGGGTTTCAATACTACACAACCTGTCACAAACCCTTGAACTAGGTTCAAGCGCGGAAGAGGTTTGCTTTCAGGTTGAAGCGGCACACTTGTATGATAGGCGGAATCGGTTTCGGATGATGGAGATTTGAAGAATGGTGAGTCGGTTTCGGTAATCTGGAAGTTCGGTATGGTTAGTATAAAGTCGGTTTGGAGCGGTGTAGTTAAGTTAGTCGGTTAGATGATGAAGCCGGCAGAAAGTAAATAACAAGACAGATTTTATGGATGTTCGGAGATAAAACTCCTACGTCACCCCTTCCTCTCGAAGCCGCGAGAAGGATATTCACTAAGGAATACAAGTACAATCCGATCGAGACTTATTTCCTGCTCGATAATACTCTTACAATTCACACCGAAATTGTAACACACACTTAGAATTTAGCACTTAGGCTTTCTTAGAATAACACAGTTTTATCACTTGTAGTAAATGCTCTCAACGCTTCACTTGTCTAGTTTGATGTCGCTTAATGTCCCGCATTTACTCTTCTGCAACTGCCTCCTTTTATAGGTGAAATATGCCAACGGTCATATTTCACTGCCTTGAATCTGATTGGCTGATCAGAAGTGCAGTGATTCAGTGTTTCAGAGGTTCAGACCTACGGTCGTCTCCTCAGACCTGATGGTCAATCTCAGACCTGGCATTATGTCTCAGACCTGGCGGTCTGTTCATTCGGTGTGTAGGACAAGCCTGCCGGGTTTGTCTTTTACTTGATATAGGCACTGTCTGTTTGGACAATTGTCTGTACTTTGAAGATTTCCTTTCTGGCTTATCCCGAAGTAGAAGGATCTGGTAGTACTGTTTTCTGCAGCCTACAGTCTTTCCTCAGACTTGCATGGATATGGAAGTATTCAGCCTGTTTCTTTGGTATCATTCTCAACAGATACCCAAATTGTCTTCTTGTACTGGTCGGCCGCTTGACTTGGCCGATTGTCTTTTGGTAGTGAAGTAACCGGACTTCTTCCGGTTATCCTTGTCTTGTGGATAATCGGCTGTTTGATGGTTCCGGTTTTGAGCTTTGGCCGATCCTTCCTTTGTGCGGTCACGTTCCGAATACTCTTGATCGGTTTGGTAGCTTGACCGGTTCGGTTTCTTCAGTTGGTTTTCTTGTTCATCCGGTCCGGTTCCTTGTTCCTGCATGGAAGGTTTATTTAAGTTAGGTTTATTTGAACCGGTCTGAATTTATCTAACAAATTTGGATATATATATGAAAATAAATGGATATTTGGGTTAAATTGTGGGTTGACCATAATAGAGTATGTTTTGAATTTACAACCTTATAAAATAAATACAACTCTTTAACCAACTAGACTAACAAGACTTTATATTTTAAATTAAACACCAAATTTAATAAAATCGGAACATTTTAACAATATAAGTTCAATTTTTTAACTAATATATATATATATATATATATATATATATATATAAATTTTCAAAGTGTCCGGATTGTCGGGTTGAGAGTTGTGGTTATTTTGGATATATATATGTGAGAGTAAATTGAAAATGTTATCACATTTTAATTGTAATTTTTTTTCTCGATTTTTATATTATTACTCGTGCAAATACACTACATACTAGTTTTATTTAAATTTTTCTATTTTATTTGACGTGACATTTTATTAAAATGAGATGATATTTGACATTTTTAATAAAACATGTGTAAAAAAAATTACAAAACACTCTCTTCATCTCCTCTTTCTTTTTTTTTCTAACATTGTTTATCACATAAAAAAACTCCTTGTGTAATTGTGTATGATATATATGGATGAGAATATTGGTCATAATACTGATAAATAAGTCCTAAAGCAGTTGTGTCTCCTTGAACAAGAATGAGGAGACTTCTATAGCTCAATGAGGAGATTTCTATAGCTTTTCTAGCTCAATCAAAATAATGGAGTTTAATATGATTCAAAATGATGGAGTTTGATACATTTGATGATATAATTTCTTTTGTAAGACTTTTTTTTTAAGAATAAGCCGGAAATATGATTTGTGAGCTCGGTGAATGCGTTTCCACGGTTAAATATTATTTACCGTAATTTCAACTGGTGTTCTAGATGCATAGTAATAAATATAGTAATAAATATGACACAAGGTCTCTTGATAGCACCAATGATGAAAACTTTCCTTGGTTTGACAAAATGTCTCCAGAAAATGGGGTATTGATCCTAAATTGTCTATGAAGCAATTTTAGACATGTTTGAAAAATCAGTTAGATTTGGAGTTCCATTAATGAAGCTTGGTTTTACCAAAGTAGGGTTTCTAAACTCTTTTAAAACAGAGGCTAACAAGGGACATTCCTTTGTAAGGATTGATTTATGTTTAAAGTCACCAAGATCGATCTATTATCCTTTGAATTTATATCTGAGATTTTAGAATTGGATAAGTTCAACATTATCAATAAAAGGGGATGAACTCTATCCCCAACCTATTTATAATGATATTGTTGTGCATTTGTTCTAGGAATTTGTTTAAGTTAAGTTGGGTTGGATGACATACTTTATTGTAATGATCACCTAAGCTTTGGATATCCTTTCACTATTTAGTTATATGAATTCTGAAACATATGAGTTTAGAGTTCTTGGAAAATTTCTTTTTTAGATTTGTTATATTAAAAATAACAACTATCATTTCATTTGTAAAACAAGATGACACTTAAAATAAAATAAAAGGATCAAGAAAGGATCAAGCAGACGTCATAAATGGTTAAAATATCGATATTTGGACCTTAGTAGGACTTAAATAAAAAATCGAATCCCATTTAATTATAAAAATGCTCAAAATTCGAACCTCAAATAATAATTGAGCCAAAAATAACCAAATCAAATTTATTATAATTGAATAAATGTTAAAAAAAAATAGAAGAATGATAGAGAGTTATAAATGGTGAGGGAATAACATGACAACACATACATGTCAAATATTTTCAGAATTCCAGTCTTTACACTTAGGGTGTGTTTGATAACCTTGGAATTAACATTGGAATTGGAATTGGAATTGGAATTGGAATTGGAGGGTCCAATTCCAAATCTTATGTTTGTTAGAAACTTTAATATTAAGAATTGGAATTAGATTTAGAATTCCAATGGAATTCAATATAGTGTAATTTGATAGTTCTCAATTCCAATTTTTTTAAGTCGGAATTGTAATTCCAAATTAACACGTTTTTCATGTTTTTGATATGTTTAAAATATTTTTCACACATTAAACACGTTTAACACGTTTTTCACACGTTTAACATATTTTCATATTTTGGCATGTTTAACACGTTTTTGACACATTTAACACGTTTTTTACGTCATTGACATGTTTAACACGTTTTTGACACGTTTAATATGATTTTCACGTTTGTAACACGTTTAACATGTTTTTGACACGTTCAACACGTTTTTGATACGTTTAACACGTTTTTGACCCGTTTAACACGTTTTGACACATTTAACACGTTTTTCACGTCCTTGACACATTTAACACGTTTTTGACACATTTAACACGTTTTTCACGTCCTTGACACGTTTAACACGTACTTGACACGTTTAACACGTTTAACACGTTTAACATAATTTTCACGTTTTTAACACGTTTTGACATATTTAACACGTTTTTTACGTCCTTGACACGTTTAACACGTTTTTGACACATTTAACACGTTTTTTACGTTCTTGACATGTTTAACACGTTTAACATGATTTCACGTTTTTAACACGTTTAACACGTTTTTAGCACGTTTAAAACGTTTTTGACACGTTTAACACGTTTTGACACAATTAACACGTTTTTCACATTCTTGAAATGTTTAACACGTTTTTGACACATTTAACACGTTTTTCACGTCATTGACACGTTTAACATGTCCTTGACACGTTTAACACGTTTTTGACACGTTTAACATGATTTTCACGTTTTTAACACGTTTAACACGTTTTTGGCACATTTAACACGTTTTGACACATTTAACACGTTTTTCACGTCTTCGACACGTTTAACACGTTTTTGACACATTTAACACGTTTTTCACGTCCTTGACACGTTTAACACGTTTTTGACACATTTAACATGATTTTCACATTTTTAACACGTTTAACACTTTTTTGACACGTTTAACACGTTTTTTACATTTTGACACATTTTGCACGTTTAACAAGTTTTTCACCTATTTAACACATTTTCGACACGTTTAACACGTTTTTGACACATTTAACACGTTTTTTTACGTTTTTGACACATTTAACACGTTTTCACGTTTTTGACACATTTAACACATTTGTTTACGTTTTTGACACGTTTACCACATTTTTGACACGTTTAACATGTTTTTCAAGTTTTTGCACGTTTAACAAGTTTTTCACATGCTTAGAACGTTTAACACGTTTTTGACACGTTTTCAGCATATACATTTCAAATCCATAAAAACAAAAACAAAAAATTTACACAAAAAGTTTCACACAAAAACAAGATATCCACAAAATAAAACGTTACCTTTCAGATCGGACAGCAAGATGACGACTTTCGTCCAGTCGAACGACGGAGGTTAAAGAGAAGCGACGGGGTGGAGAACGACAGAGAATTGATACAAGTTGTTGACGAGGTCTGAGGGACGAACAATATTGATGGGGAGAGAGTCTTGAGTGTTAAAGACAATAAGGGTGTGTTTGATGAGGGGGAATTGGAATTGGAATTGACATTGGAATTCTAATTCCAATTCCATGAAAATTGACATTGAATTACAATTCAATTCCTATGTTTGGAAAAATTATAGAATTGTAATTCAATTCCAATTCCTATGTTTAGGAAAATGATAGAATTGTAATTCCTTTGTTTGTAAAATAAAATATTGGTTCAAAATATTAACTTTTTAAATATGTTTTCACGTTTTTGACACGTTTAATACGTTTTTGACATGTTTAACAAATTTTTACACGTTTTTGGCACGTTCAAACACGTTTTTGACATGTTTAACACATTTCTACACTTAAAACACATTTTCACGCGTTTAACATGTTTTTCACGTTTTTGGTATGCTTAACACGTTTTTGACATTTTTAATACGTTTAACATGTTTTTCACACGTTTTAACAAGTTTAACACGTTTTTCATGTTTTTGGCACATTTTTCACACGTTTAACATGTTTTTCACGTTTTCACGCGTTTAACACGTTTTTGGCATGTCTTACACATTTTTGACACGTTTTACACGTTTTACACGTTTTTTCACGTTTTGACACATTTAACACGTTTTTCACACATTTTCCACACATTTTTCACGTTTAACACGTTTTTTACACGATAAATATGTTTTTCACATTTTCCACATATTTTTCACGTTTTTCACACATTTTCCAAGTTTTTCACACGTTTGTCACACGTTTTTTTACGTTTTTCACACGTTTTCACGTTTTCACACGTTTTTCACGTTTTCCACACGTTTTTCACATTTTTCACACGTTTTAACAAGTTTAACATGTTTTTCACGTTTTTCATACATTATAACAAGTTTAACACGTTTTGGCACGTTTTTAACATGTTTAATACATTTTTCACACATTTAACATGTTTTTCACGTTTAACACGTTTTTGGCATGTTTAACACGTTTTATACATTTTGATACGTTTAACACGTTTTTTCATATTTTGGCACATTTAACACATTTTCACACGTTTTTCACACGTTTAACACGTTTTCACACGTTTTTCACATTTAACACGTTTAACATGTTTTTCACGTTTTTGGCATGTTAAACACATTTTTGGCATGTCTAACACGTTTTCACACACTTTACACATTTTTGACACATTTAACATATTTTTCACGTTTTAGCAAGTTTAACACGTTTTTCACGTTTTCACTCGTTTTAATGCATTTTTCACGTTTTTCACACGTTTTTCACATTTTTTCACATTATTCACGTTTTAACATGTTTATCACGTTTTTGGCACATTTAACACGTTTTTGACATTTTTAATATGTTTAACATGTTTTTCACACGTTTTGATAGGTTTAAAACGTGTTAAACATGTCAAAAATGTGTAAACGTGTTAAACGTATTAAAAATGTGTTAAACATGCCAAATAAGTGAAAAACTTGTTAAACGTGCCAAAACCTGAAAAACGTGTTAAACGTGTTAAAAACGTGTTAAATGTGTTAAAAATATGTCAAACGTTTCAAAAACGTAAAAAACATGTTAAATGTGTCAACAACGTGTTAAACGTGTTTAATATGTTAAAAACGTTTTAAACGTGTTATAAAGATTTGAAACATGTTAAAAACATGAAAACGTGTCAAAAACGTGTTAAACGTGTCAAAAATGAGGTAAATGTGTCAAAAACGTAAAAAAAATGGCTTAAAGGTGTCAAAAACGTGAAAACGTGTTAAACGTGTCAAAACGTAAAAAAACATATTAAATGGTCAAAACGTGAAAACGTGTTAAACGTGTCAAAATGAGTTAAATGTGTTATAATCGTAAAAAATGTGTTAAATGTGTCAAAACGTAAACAAATGTGTTAAATATGTTAAAAACGTAAAAAAAACGTGTTAAATGTATCAAAAATGTGTCAAAAACATGTTAAAAATATAAAAATTTTGTTAAATGTGCCAAAATATGCCAAAATATGCCAAAATGTAAAAAACATATCATCTAATTATTTATGATATCTCCAGGTATAGAGGGAGCCTTTAGATATTGCAAACGTTCCAAAATTTCAATATATAATAGTATTATTAAGTATATAAATATTAATTTTATTAATTTTATTTTTTTATATTAAATATATATATATATATATATCTTTTTCTTATTTCATTTCTTTTTTATTTCTTTTTTATATTATAATATATTAATTATTTATATCTTATTTTATATTATTACAATTTTAAAAAATATATATATTTAACTTTGGGACCACAAAATTTAAATCGGCATTACCTCTTTGTGCTGGGCTGAGCTGGGCGTGTTTCACATTTACTTGTCTCAAATTTGAAGTCTAAAAAGTTAGAGACACTAATATGAAATTATGTTGTAAATCTAAGTCACTCATAAATTTACTTCGATTTGGAAGTGAATTACTATAATAAAATTGTAATGAGTAACTTGTGTTTGTTATTTTTATTAGAGTGAGCATTAACAAGATAAATGAATAATAAGTTGGTATATTTTTTTTTATGGTCATATTAGCATTATCTTTATGATTTCTTTATTATTATTGTTTACTTTCTCCCTCCTTCACAAAATGGATTTGAAGCATTAGTTTTACATTGCACAGGAAATGTTATTCTCTTAACCTTGGAGTAAAAGACAATAAGAAACGCTCTATGTTACTCAATTCTTATATTTTTTTATAGAAATTTGTAACTTATTTACATGTATGAGTGGTATCTCTAGTTGATACTTGTACTTGGATAATTTATTCAAACTGTTTAATGTTCATTGTTTGTTATAAAAAAAACAATCAATTAGTATATTTATAATACTTGATTATATTTAGTTTGATTTATATTTAGACATAATTTATTTTAAATTATTTAAAAATAATTTACAATCTCATTTTATATAATTTTTTCAATTATAACATATTATAACATTTTTATTTATTTTTATTAATATATATTTATATTGTTTAAATCATTTAAACACCTTAAATATAGTTAATTATACAAATATGAGGTTTTATTTTATTTTGTTTATATGTATAATATTTGAGGAGTGATAGAGAGAGAGAATTTGAGAGAGAGAATGACTTGCATTGGAAAAAAGAGTAAAGTAGAAAGAAAGAGAAAAGAGAGAGAAATTATTTAATTTTTTCAGCCAATCATATTGATGCCGACACGTCATTCCCTCTATTCTCAATCATTTTTCATAATATTTTTTTAAGAGAAATGATTGGGAGAGGGAAGTTGGTGAGGGAATTAAGTGACATCAATATGAGGTGAAAAAATTAAATAATTTCTCTTTCTTCTCTCTTTCCTCTTAAATATATAATTAAAAAATATATTTTTATACATTTTCTATATTTTAATTAAATTTATTAATAAAATAATTAGGAGTCAAATTTTAAATTAGTTTAAATATGATTATAATGAATTATTATATAATTTAGTTTAAATAGTTAAAAAAAATGTATATAAGAAAGTAGATAATGAATTTAAGTGTAATGATTATTTAAATAATAATATATTTTTATGTTTATTTAATTAATCCTAAAAAATTATTTAAATTAATCCAATAAAAAATGAGTTTGGAAAAAATGGCTCTCATTATCATTTAATTTAATATATTAGTGTCTTAAAAAATAAATTGATTTAATAACACCTATTTAAAATCAATTATTTTTTTATGTAAGTAAAATTATTTTAAAAATCAAAAGTTAAAATATTTAATTTATTTTAAAAAAAATATATAAATAAATTAAACAAACTTCACTTAAAAAAAATAAAATAAAATAAAGAATGAGAATATTAAAAAGAGAATATTCAAAATCTAATAAAATTTTATATATACTAATAATTTTATTAGATTTAGAAAAATAAATTAATATTTTATTAACTTTATATTTAGTGAAGCTTGTTTAATTTATATTTTTTTAAAACAAGTTAAATATTTTAACTTTTTAATTTTTACATATTTTTATTTATATTTTAAAATAAAATAAGTGATTATAAGTATGTGTTATTAAATAAATTTATAAAAATAAGTGATTAATATATTAAGTTAAATGATAATGTGAGCAAACTATTTTTTAGATTTGAATTATTTAAATAATTTTATTTAAGATTATTTAAATAAATATAAAAAATATTATTATTTAAATAATCATTACCCTTAACTTCATTATCAACTTTCTTATATACATATTTTCACTATTTAAACTAAATCATATAATCATTCATTATAATCTTATTTAAATTAATATTAAAATTTGACTCATAATTATTTTATTAATAAATTTAATTAAAATATATATAAAATGTGTACAAAATAGATATTTTAATTATATATTTTATAAAATTAAACTAAAACTAAATTTAATGATTATGAATATAAAATTAATATACATATAAACAAAAAACAGAAAAATAAAGCCTCCTATTATAATTTCAATAATTAAATATAATTAAGGGTTTTAAATGATTTAAAAATATAAATATATAAAATAATATTTTAAATGTTATAACTGAAACAATTATATAAATTATATAAATTAAGATTGTAAATTATTTTAAATTATTTTAAAATAATTTAAAATAAATTAAGTCTAAATATAAATCAAACTAAATATAAATATGTATTATAAATTTCAAAACAAGATATCTTACTAGATTAGATGTTACTTGATACTTAAATAAAATGTTTATATTTATAACTTTTTAAATATTAAAATTATGAAAACTTATAATGTAATACAAATATTTATTTTAATGATAAGTATATAATTAAAAATAACCAAATGAAAAAAAGAATATATATATATATATTATGTATTCAAATTCGGGCTAAGAAGGATATCCTGATTTTACTCTTAATTTCCTAGCACCGAATTAGATTTGCAGTCAAATAAAACAAAAAATAATTAAAATAAATAAATAATGAAATGGGTTATATTATTTTGGGCTTGTTTCTTTCTCTTGTATAGGATTGCCGGCCCAAATGAAGTTTCAAAATTAGAAAGAAAGCAAGAATGACGTGGCCTCTCTTGGGTTCTCTTTGAACATAGTTCAAATAAATAAACAGACCCAAAGAATATAGAATAAAAATAGACTGGGCCGAGGCCCAACTTTTGACTCAAATTTGTTTGAATGATTTTCAAAGACCCGATTGATTGGCCTCAAACATTCTAATAGACCTAACAAAACATGAAGAAAATAAAATACCACAATTAAATTCGAGCAAGGTTTCAAATTGTGATAAAATATCTTGACAAGTTATTGGATTTTGTTTTTTTAAATTCTTTATTTTGGATTTATCAAGATGCATATTAGGTTTAAAACTTGATTTAGGCATCTCATCATATTCTAAATCTTTGAACTCTCTATTCTAATTTAGAGAAACCAATCTCGATGATTTGGGACTTGAACCACCACCTAGAGCTGGGAGATGTCAATGAAAACCTTTTCTCTTGAAAATGTAATGAAGTTGTTGGAATATATCGATCAAATTATGAGAAAAATAGTCAAAACAAAAATAGACAAATCTATTGAGCACATAATCCTTAAGAAAAAAAACAATAAGGTCATTCACAAAATTCACGAGATTTTCAAATCGGGCCTTAACTAATGTCATAATAATGATGTTGTGAATGATGCATAATAACTTTTGACAATTATTGATAAATATGTTTATTTTTAATCAAATAATCTACTCGAATATGACAAGGATAGTAGCCAATTGTTTCAAGCTCACCAGTCCACTCGAGTTTCCACTAAAGGCTTCAAATACCTGTTAAGACACAATGTAATATCACATGAGAGGTTGACTACATTCAGACACCAATAATATAACTATAGTATATGTTAGGAATTCTAGGACCACCTTATAGATAATACCTCATCCAGAAAACGAAATTTTAGTTAAAATTTGAAATCTCACCATTTCTATTAACGCGACCAAAAAACCTTATTTAATAATGTGTAGAAATATTTCACAAGAAAAATGTCCAAATTCCTCATTCTCATAAAATCATAAGCATACACGGGTTAACCCACTTACTACTCACCAAGTTCACCAACTTTGCATAAGAAGAACTTCCCAAAATAGTATGTTTTTTTGGTATCTGATGTGTCTAATAAATCCATGAACATCATCCATGTTAGACACAAGCCCAACTCTTCCCACACTCCTCCCAGAATCCAAATCTAATATATGGTCTTCTACAAATCTGGATTGGGCCCAGAAACACTTCCACATGAAAAAAATATCTTCCTTAAATGCTACAACCAACTTGACAATTAATAAACCTTTTAATGGACTGTATTTGCACATGATCATACTGGCCCACATACTATTTTGTTTCTTAGCAAATTTGTTAACCATTTCAAGACAAGAGCTTTATTAAAGAAACCAAAATCCCAATTTTTTCTACCCCTAATTTCTTGATATATTTCACTATCTCATGTGACCAGAAAAGAGAACGTGAAGTTAGGACCCACATAAATTTGCACATCAACCATGCCATCTTAACATCCATACTCTTTTGAATAACAAACAATGACAACATATATATCTAGGTTGACATAGAAGCCAACACTTTAGCCAACCATTCTCTCGGTTTGGTTTGGGTTATTTGAAAAAAAAAATTAAACTCATCACATCATTCCTCTCTCACCCATCATATCTCTTAATTTATGAACTAAAATATTCAAATACAATTTATTTTAAATTATTATTTTTTTTATTTTATTACTATATATTAGATTTTAAGTCATTTTTACTAATTTTTTCTATCTCTCAAAATCATCATTAATTATTAATTTTTCAACCAAAATAATAATCTCACTCTTTCAAATATACAACTTCCTTTTATTTTAAATATACTCAGGTTTTCGAAACTTTGAACCAAGCCTTGGCCTCCAGAGATAGCCATGTAAAGAAATAACCAATCCCAAAGTCCAGTATACTAGTCAACTTAAACCTTCTTATAATCGAGACAAAATTAAATTGAAAAAGAGAAGTTATCTATTATTACTTTATATTTTTCATATTTATCTTTGATGTTATGCTGTATAAAGGATTTAATTTAAACCATGTAATTTAGAATGATTTGTTTTATTTGAATAAAAATATGTTTTTTTTTTGTTAATAAAATGAGTTAGTTTTTTAAATTTAATTAATATAAAATACTTAAATATATTTGTACAATAAATGAACCTAATAAAAAATCAATTTAAAAAAAAAACAAGAAAGAGAAGAATATTTTGAGAAAAGAGAAAGGTGGGCAGTTGATATTTGACTTCAAAACTATCTCTCAAAGTCAAGGAGAAGGGGCCCTTCAAAGATGTTGGGTTTAGGACCTTTTCATGTGTATTGGATATAGGAAAAAAATGTAAATAATTTCAATTGAAAATTTATTTATATTTAGATAATTGAAATTATTTACATTTAGATTGTGATAAGATTTTTGTTCTAAATTAAAAAATATTACAATTCCAATTGTAACACATAATTTTTAATATTGTATTATTTGCTTTCTTTTGAGTGAAAATCGAATTTAGTGATCTTTAATCTTTTATTAAATTTTTTTTTTCTTTGAAAAAAATAGGGAAACGAATTAAGTATTTAGTCCGCAAACACACTTAATCATAGACACAAACTTATCTACTGACGGTTAACCCAGGAACGTAGGGTTAATATTCACATATTTTTATCGCTAAGGGGGAAGAAGAGATATTAAACACTTTTCTACTTTTATTAAAACATATAGTCAAGTCTTAATTATACAAAAAATGAATTTATAATATATAATAAACTCATACCTGTCATGCATGTGTTGAATTATTGTTTTCTTCACTGAAAATAAATTATGATATAAGTTTAAATATACAAAGAATAAATTGATTTTATAAAAATAAAATAGTTAAATATAATAATATATCTCTATACGCGTTTAAAACAAAAGCTTGTGATATTATTGTTTCGGTGTCAGATTGAAAATTGCTAAACGGAAACCTTTTTCATATTTGTGGATCCAAACTGAAATATTCCATCTCTCTTTATCTATACACATTATTTTAATATATATTTAGCTTGTGAATTAAATTGCATACATTCACAAATTTAGATCTTGTTTGATGTGCGGTCATGTAGATTTTGTTTTCAAATAATTATTTATTCCTTCAACAATTATTTTATCAATCAAATAATTTAAATTATCAATAAAAATACAAAATTATGTATACTTTATTTTCTTATAAAATTTAAGAGGAAAAAAAGTTTACTTCTATTTTACTATTTGATTATTATTACATTCTAAAAAGAGAATTAAGAGCAAAGATTAATTTACTAAAATTTTGTTAATTTATGTTAAAATGAATTAATTATTTTTTCATGATTTTTTTTATTAAATGTGGATAGTTTTTTTATTTGCTTTCAATGAAATCTTGTTAAAAAGTATTTAATTATTTTATCTTTTTTATATAATATATGGTCTTGTGGGGTATTTTTTGACCCTCATCTTGTCTCACAATAATTTGATTAATTTATTAAAGTTTTGTTAATTTATATTAAAATGAAATGAACATTTTTCTCATGATTATTTTTCTTTATTAAATGTGTAATTTTTTTTATTCGTTTTCAATAAAATGTTATTGATCATAAAGTATTAATTATTATATAATATATTTTCATATTAAAATTAATAAAATCAAATTAATATATTAAATTAAAACAATATATGTTGCCTTGAAAACGCCTATATATATATAAAAAAATTCATGATATGAATCAATTTTATATTTATTATTATAGTATTTTAAAAATTTCGAACTTGCAACGTAACAAAACAAATACAACTCTTTAACCAAGTGTGATTGAGATGTGGTTTGCCGATGAATAATAAGTCGATATCAATTGAAAGTGGTTAAAAATATGAATCAAACATTTGATTGATCAAAATGTGAGATTACGATGTTAAATATTAAAAATATGAATCAAATATTTGATTGACCAAAGTGAAAATGTAAGGGTACAAGATACGGGGTTTATTTAGAAAAAATATGTGATGAGATATGTGACAAAATAAATTATTTTACCGAAATGAATAAAATATGAAATGAGAGTGTTCTATTTTTTATTTAATATATTATTCGTGATTTGTTAAGAATTTTAAAATTTAAATACATATTATTATTATTTTTTTATTTAAATTTATTTTATTTATATTTTTATCCGTATATAAACTTTTTATATATATATTAATAAATTTAATAAAATATATATATTTTTTCTTTTCAAAAAGTTAATAATAAATTAGTCGTGCATACAAACTTTTCTCTCTCATCACATTATTTGGAATTCTAACAATAACTACTTATACAGATATATTAGTTATGCAGGTTCTGAACAATTATTAGTTAGTTTTATTTATTTTTTTAAAAGTCAGCGGCAAGATCTTGATAGTATGAGTTAACGTTATCTTATGACCACCACCATACCATGCTTATTGAAAATTCAGTTTCATCCTCATCAGCAAACATCCTCATCAGCAAACATGATCATGATTGACTTTGTTTTGAATTTTTTACCTAAATTTTATTCAATCTTCTAGGTTGTTTTTTTATTCAGTTTGATACTGGTTACTAGGGTAGGCAATACCATGTATTTCTCATTTAAAGTTGTATTAGATCTCATTGTAATTATAAAGATAAAACAACCATAAGAGAGTAAATATTAAATAATGTAATTATAAAAATTACAACTATAATACAATTATTAAGTAAGATATTATATAATTTAGATTTAAGATTCTTTGTTAAAATTTTGAAGAAGAAGTGTAAACTGAAATTGTATTATTGAAAGTTGTTTTCAAACAATTATATATCCCTTATATAAGAGTTCAATACTAACTAATTAACCAAACTAACTAATTAACGGTTTAATAAACCGTTAGTTAATATTTGTACATCCTCCCTTCAAGGAGAAACGTAGTAGAAACAAAGTTTCACCTTGACAAAACAAGTCGATGAAACATCAAGCTACAATCATGCAGTCATCGTCTTCAGTAAGCCCAATTCAGCAAACTTCAATTTTTTTTAGCTATCCAATTTAGACAGCCGAGCAAACCCAATTCAGGAAGCTTCATTTTTTTTCAGCTACCCAACATAGACAGTCGAGCAAGCCCAATTCAGCAAGCTCCATTTTTTCGAACTACCCAATATAGATAACTCAATCTTCGTTAGTCCAATCCACATCAATCATCATGAATTGTTTTTTCATTAGCCACCAGCTTTCAACCTTTGCAGATTTCGTTTTTTTCTTCAAAGAAAGCCAATTTAGCATTTCTTTCATTTTCAACCAGATTGATCCACCAGTTAAGCCGCCTCTCAGATGGATCAGTCTACCAGCACCTCTCCATCAAATCATTTTGAACTTCAATTCTTTATTTCTCCTTAACACAGTTTTCACCTTTAAAGGAGATACTTGTATGCGAACGCTACAACCAGCAACATGACAACCATACCAGCAGTTGCACATTCTTCAATAAGACCAGGCCCAACAGCTGCATGTATTCCTAAAATCTACCTCAACGTTCCAAGTATTCCCTCTCCACAAATATCATGATCTACAGAAGATCTGGACATCATTCCATTGTCACTTCTCTCTATGTTTGAAGGAGATGCTAAAGTGTCCGGAAAGTACAAATTTGGGAAAGTTGGATCTTCATTCTCGCATGAATTTCTAAACTCAGTATCACTCCAATAGGGTAGTTGATCTTATGTGACAATGAATCACCATTATCAGTAGGTGATCCATACCTGGCAGCAACATTAGCTACAGTTCTGCACATATTTGTGATACTCCAACAACATCTACAACTGTTTTACGTCCTCAGCTAGAAGCTCAATCCTTCGTCATAAACTACCTACTCCTCAACAATCGGGATGGGTTGAACAAAAAGGATGATTGAGCAGCGAAGGCGCAATGGCAGCAATAGAGAATTTGTTGGACCTGATGAGGTCGCTACAAAGTCATCTTGGCCTCAAATTCAATGTCTTCTCCATCGATTCTTTAGCTTCCGCGGCTTCAATATCCAGATTTCCTTTGTCCTTCGTCTTTATCGTGATCGGAGACTTCGGGCTACTTATCCTTTGACTGTCAATGAAAGATGAACAAGAAGAAGAAGATACAATATAGCCATTCTTTCCACTATGAGCCTAGGAATGGAACGAGTTCTTCTGTTTCCTAAAACCAAGCAACTTGACTCAAATTCACAATTCTCTCGCATCTCCTGTTAGTTATCCACGATTTTCAAGAACCTCTCTAGTTCTCCTTCTTCAGCTACTCGAAAACTTCAATGCACCCATAATCTTTTCATTCTTTAGATAATCAGACAATAATCAACTGCAGTTAGAGAGGATCGATCATTTCTTCAAGAATGCCCAAAGATTCTTGTGTCATCCTCTCTAATTCATCAATTGTTGGGTTTTGCAACAGCAAAACTATGGATCTTCTTAGAAATCAAAACTTGTAGAAAATCAGATTCCAAATCGTCTATGACGATAAACAGATTACCAAGAACTGAAATAGCACAAAGCAATAAACGACAACACAATATACGTGGTTCGGTCAAAATCGACCTACGTCCACGGGAGGGATAAGTTTCACTAAATCAAACAAATGTCAATAGTAGAAACTTACATGCCCTGCTCTCAAATGAAAGAAGTGATTACACTAGGAATAATTGGACTACTCCACAATCAAAAGCTCCCCCAATCTCTCACTCTGGATCAGCCAAAAAACAAGAAGAAGAAGGAAACCTGAAACCCTAGATCTGTAATTCACTCTCTCTCTATTTGCTCTGTTATGAGAAAAATACCCAAAAAAAGTATTTATACTATAACCCGTTTTCTAAAAGAAAACCCTGACCCGTTTACCCGGAATTTTAAACCCGCCCGCAATGGCAAGGAACACCTCAACAATTCTCCCCCTTCCGAGCCATGGGAGAATGTTGCTATAAACATTCATCATCGTGACGCTCCTGCCAGAACCATTCCGGCTTTGGCACAACATATCTCATGCTTGCCTCTTGGCAAGCCCTTTGTCATCATATCTGACCCGTTCTCATCTGTATGCACTTTCTCCAAGTATAACTCCTTCTCCTCGAGCACTTCACGGATCCAATGGTACCTTCTTTGGATGTGTTTTGAACGTGAATGGAAACTTGGATTCTTGCTCACATGTATAGCACTCTGTGAGTCACTAAGCACCACAAACCTGTCTTGTGCAATGCCAATTTCTTTCAACATTTCTTTCATCCATCTCATTTCTTTACAACATTCAGTAATGGCAATATATTCAGCTTCTGTAGTAGACAAAGCAACACATTTCTGTAGACGAGACTGCCATGATACAGCTCCTCCTCCAAAAGTAAACAAATACCCTGAAGTTGATCTCATTGTGTCAATATCACCACTCATATCTGAATCAGAAAACCTTCAACATGTGACTTTCCAGTACCATAACACAAAGCATATTTGGAGGTCCCTCGAAGATAACTTATTAGCCACTTAACCGCTTCCCAGTGTGTCTTACCAGGATTTGAAAGAAAACGACTAAGTACTCCAACCGCATGAGCTATATCCGGTCTTGTACAGACCATTGCATACATCAGACTGCCTATTGCTGAAGCATATGGAACACTGCACATTTCTTGTCTTTCCTCTTCATCCTTGGGAGACATTGTCTTGTTTATTTTCAAGTGTGTAGCCAATGGACAAGCAACTGGCTTTGCCTTGTCCATACAGAATCGTTTTAGAATCTTCTCAATATATCTCTCCTGAGATAACCATAGCTTTTTCTTCACCCGATCACGAATGACCTGCATTCCAAGAATTTGTCTTGCTTGACCCAAGTCTTTCATCTCAAAAGACTTAGCCAAATCCTTTTTCAACTTGGCAATCTTGAGCTTGTCTCTCCCAACAATCAGCATGTCATCAACATATAGGAGAAGTATAATAAAATCATTAGAAGCAAACTTTTGCACAAAGACACAGTGATCTGTAGACGTCTCCATGTACCCATGGATGGTCATGAACGACTCAAACTTAAGATACCACTGCCTTGGTGCTTGCTTCAAACCGTACAGACTTTTGACAAGTTTGCACACCTTGCTTTCCTCACCTTTCTTATTATAACCTTTAGGTTGCTCCATATAAACATCTTTATCCAAATCACCATGGAGAAATGCAGTCTTGACATCAAGTTGTTCAACCTCAAGATCCATACAAGCAGCTAGACTTAACACCACCCGAATAGAAGTCATCTTCACTACCGGTGAGAAAATCTCATCATAATCGATTCCATGCCTCTGGCCAAAACCTTTGACAACCATCCTAGCCTTGTATCTTGTCTTGCTATCATCACCTTCTTGCTTGATCTTGTACACCCATTTATTTTGTAATACTTTTCTGTTCTCTGGTCTTTCAACTAGATCATATGTGCCATTTTTCAGCAATGACTTCATCTCTTCATCCATGGCAGCTAGCCATTCTTTCTTATGAGCCTCCTCAAGAGCCTCCTTATAGCATATAGGCTCCCCACAATCAGTTAGAAGAACATACTCTGTAGCAGGATACTTAGAACTTGATCTTTTCTCCCTAGTAGACCTCCGAAGTACCTCTGTTTGTTGATTCTGTTGATTTCCATCTTCTTGTTGAACTTCAAAATCAACCTCAACATTATCACCAAGATCAGTTTCAGTATTAGTATCATTTCCATGGCCTACAGCTTGACCCTAAGGAACATCATCATCACTATCTGAGTCTGAAGCTACATGTGGCCTTGTCTCCTCAACATCATGAGACAACTCAAGACCAGAAAGGTCACGTATGTATGCATCAAGCTTTTCACCATCTTCAAAATTCTCAATAGTCTGATCTTCAAGGAATACCACATCCCGGCTTCTCAAAACCTTCTTATCAACTGGGTCATAACACCTGTATCCCCACTTTTCATCACCATATCCCAAAAATATGCATTGTCTGGTTTTTGCATCTAGCTTAGACCTCTCATCTTTTGGAACATGCACAAAAGCTCTGCAACCAAAAGCACGTAAATAGTCATAATTAACATCTTTACCTGACCAGACGCTTTCTACACACTTATTATTCAATGGCTTGGAGGGAGAACGGTTGATCACATACACTGCAGTGCTCATGGCTTCAGCCCAGAAATGCTTAGCCAACCTGGCATGGGAGAGCATACTCCTCATCCGTTCCAACATTGTTCTGTTCATCCTCTCTGCCACACCATTTTGTTGTGGAGTCTTGGGCACAGTCTGTTCATGTCGAATACCCTGCTCTTTGCAATAATCATCAAATGAGCCTATGTACTCTCCCCCATTATCTGACCGCACCCTCATTAGTTTTCTTCCTGTCTCTCTTTCAACTAGCTTGTGAAAGACCTCAAATCTTGCTGCAACCTCATCCTTGGACTTTATAGCATAAGCCCAAACCTTCCTAGATGCATCGTCTATGAAGGTTACAAAATAGGAAGCACCGCCTATAGATTTAATCTTCATAGGACCACAAACATCTGTATGGACCAATTCAAGGACATTCTTTTTCAGTTCAACTTTTGACTTACTGAAGGAGACTCTGTTCTGCTTACCCTTCAAGCAATGCTCACAATTTTCAAGATGAGCATCCTTGAGATTCAGCAACTCATTCCTCTTGATCAAAACATTCAGCCCATTTTCACTAATGTGACCCAATCTCTTGTGCCACAACTCAGAGGATGACTCCATTAAAACAGAATATGCTGCATCATAGACAATTTTCAAATTTGTCTTGTATAAGGAACAACATTTTTTACCTCGTGCAATAACCAATGAACACTTGCTTAGCTTCCATGCTCCACCACTGAAAATATTATGGTAGCCTCCATCATCGAGCTTACCTGCTGAAATCAAATTCATTCTCAAATCAGGAACATGTCTTACATCTCTCAATGTCAGGAAGCAGCCCATGTTTGTCTCAATTCTAACATCACCCAGACCAACTATCTTGGACACACCACTGTTACCCATGCGAACCTCACCATAATCACCAGCTTTGTAGGAATGGAAGTAACCTTTGTGTGAAGTTATATGGAATGAGGCACCTGTGTCAACAATCCATGCTGTTTCATTTGAAGATGTGCTAAGACAGGAGTCTTGACAGTTAGAAGCATATGTCAGTTCACCATCTGAAGCATAAGCAGATGTATCTGCACTCTGTTCTTTCTTTTCTCTAGGCTTCACTGTACCCTTCGCTTTATCATTTTTAAATTTCCAGCACTCATTTTTCCAATGACCCATTTTGCCACAATAATGACAAGCACCATCCTTCTTTGGAGCTCTAGACTTGCTTCTAGACTTTCCCCTGCTCGAACCACTTCTATTATCTTTTGATCTTCCTCTATCAACCACCAACATATCAGACTTAGAGGGTTTATCCCCCTTTCGATTTTCCTCATCAAGTAAGGAACTGGTGACAAATGCCATGTTGACTTTACCATTTGGTGCTGAGTTGCTGAGAGTGATAATAAGTGTCTCCCAACTTGCAGGCAAAGATCCAAGGACTAAAAGTGCTTGCACCTCATCATCAAAGTTTATCTTCATACTACTCAGCTGATTCAAAATATTTTGAAATTCATTCAAGTGCTCAGCAATTGATTTATTATCAATGTACTTCAGATTCACCATCCTTCGTACCCGTGCTGCTTTATTCCCTGCTGACCTCCCAGCATAGAGAGCTTCAAGTTTGCTCCACACACCATACGCTGTAGTCTCATTCTCAACATGGTTCACAACATTTACACCAACCCAGGAACGAATAAAGCTGCAGGCCTTTCTATCTATCTTTTTCCAATCAGCCTCTTTTGTAGTCTCAGGTCTAACACCCTCATTTTCAATTGCTTCATTCAAATCATCTGAAACTAACAGATCACTGATCATCAGTTTCCATTTCCTGTAGTTTGTACCATTCAGACTCACCATATCAGGTCTAGATTTCCCCATTATTACTGCCTTAACAACTGACAAAAACACCAGCAAAGAAACCAGTTGATCTCTTCTATGAATTTCGCCAAATAACCAGCAAAGCACTCTGCTCCAATGTTAAAACAGATAACCAATTAATACTGCTCTGATACCACTGTTGGGTTTTGCAACAGCAAAACTATGGATCTTCTTAGAAATCAAAACCTGTAGAAAATCAGATTCCAAATCGTCTATGACGATAAACAGATTACCAAGAACTGAAATAGCACAAAGCAATAAACGACAACACAATATACGTGGTTCGGTCAAAATCGACCTACGTCCACGGGAGGGATAAGTTTCACTAAATCAAACAAATGTCAATAGTAGAAACTTACATGCCCTTCTCTCAAATGAAAGAAGTGATTACACTAGGAATGATTGGACTACTCCACAATCAAAAGCTCCCCCAATCTCTCACTCTGGATCAGCCAAAGAACAAGAAGAAGAAGGAAACCTGAAACCCTAGATCTGTAATTCACTCTCTCTCTATTTGCTCTGTTATGAGAAAAATACCCAAAAAAAGTATTTATACTCTAACCCGTTTTCTAAAAGAAAACCCTGACCCGTTTACCCGGAATTTTAAACCCGCCCGCAATGGAAAGAACACCTCAACATCAATTGCCTATTACTTCTGTTTCAGACATTATATGAATCCAACTTCTTCAATAATAATAAAATAAAGCCCTCCGTCAATGGCTCCTCCGGCCACCGACAAAGGCAGCGGAAAACTCTCCAAGATCCTTAACCTTGAAGCTCTCTGATACCATGTTAAATTCTTGAAGAAGAAAAAGTTTAAACTGAAATTGTATTCTTGAAAGTTATTATTCAAACATTACATCTCTCCCTTATATAGGAATTCAATACTAATTAATTAACCAAACTAACTAATTAGTTACTAACTAATTAACGGTTTATTAAACCGTTAGTTATTATTTTTACATCCTCCCCTCAAGGAGAAACGTAGTGGAAACAAAGTTTCACCTTGACAAAACAAGTCGATGAAACATCAAACTACGATCATGCAGCCATCGTCTTCAGCAAGCCCAATTCAGCAAGCTTCATTTTTTTAACTATCCAATTTAGACAGTCGAACAAACTCAATTCAGCAAGCTCCATTTTTTTCAGCTACCCAACATAGACAACCGAGCAAGCCCAATTCAGCAAGCTCCATTTTTTTTCGAACTATCCGATATAGATAGCTCAATTTTCGTTAGTCCAATCCACAACAATCATCATGAATGGTCTTTTCTTCATTAGCCGCCAATTTTCAATCTTTGCAGCTTTAGTTTTTTTTAAAGAAAGCCAATTTAGCATTCTTTTTGGTATGACGAATCATGTCGACAAACTCATTTCTTTCGGCAATTGAAAGAGAATCTTTCTCCACGGCTTTAAGAACTTCAAAATCTCATTTTGATTCCACAAAACCGTCCTTGCATTGACAAACATTTTTCAAGTAAGCCAACTTAACATTCTTTCATTTTGAACCTGCCTCATCCATCAACTTCTTTAACAAGACAGAATATCCATATGGTATCACACGACATCCACCAAGAGGATCACCAAAAGCTGCATCAAATCCAGCAGAAATCATGATAATATCTAGCTTAAATTCTCGAGCCACAGGAAATCAATACATGGTCCCAAGATTCTATGTAGTCTGCATCTTCACAAGGAAAAGTATTACCATTTTCCCATGGAACATTGATATTATAACCTTCACCTGGTCCTTCCCAAATCATTAGATTGGAACCATCATCTGTACATGGGTAGAATATTCCAGAATCGTACTTGTGCACAGAGAAGAAGAATACTCGAGGATCCTTCCAGAACATTTTCTGAGTACCATTACCATGATGTAAATCCCAATCAACTATTAATTTTTTCTTAATCCCCAAGTCTGGTCTTTCATCCAATAGGAACTTTGTCGTAATAGCAACATTGTTGAACAAATAGAACCCCATGGGTTTAGTCTTCTCTGCATGATGCCCTGGAGGTCTAACAATAGCAAATGCTGTATTCAATTCTCCCTTGGTAACTTTCTCAACAACCTCTATGACAGAACCAGAAACAAGATATGCAGATTCAAAGGAGCCTTCGTTAAAATATATAGAATTTAAACTTTTCACAACACTCTCTTTATCGCGATGCTTGGAGCCTATGTTCTTGATCAAGTCAATATGCTCTTTGGTGTGAAGTGGTGATATATGTTAATCCTCTACTTCTTTTGCATTAACCAATACACATCTGTCAGTAATGCCGGAGGATTGAAGTTCTTGCCAGATGGCGCGAATGCGACCGCGTTTCTCGGGATGTGTACGATCAATCGTTAAATGACTACACATCCTTTCGTCGTATATTAGTCCAACACGCCGTCCTCCGACAACGACGACGCCAAATCCGCCGCCACCGCCGCCGGCGTTATCTCTTCTGTTCGACGGCGATTCCATTAATGTGTCTTTACACCTTCTCTGTATCGCTTTGCCTTTCTCTTTAGTCGTCGTCGTGATTTCACCCTCTTATTAGCTTAACTGGTGGTGGGTAGGCGGGGAGCTCTTGAAATAATTTGAAGAGATAACATTAAATCTGTTAGTTATTGGGAGTGGATAGATGATCTCTTTCCTGTGTTCTTGGGTCTACTTTGATTTCAGGATAAACCTTAATCTGCCAAAGGCTTCTTTTTGTCAATCTGAATTAGATCGACTTATTTCTCCTTGGCAAGATTCACAAAAGAATCTTGAATGAAGCTCTGTGAGAGCCTTACCAATAGAGAATATCCTTCCCATAGGGTCGGCCATTGATAATCTCCTTTTACGCGAACTATCGAACAACTCCAAAATCTTCTTAATATTCTTGAATATCTTCTTCAACAATAATAATCAACAGAATAAAGCCCTCCACCAGTGGCTGCTCTGGCCACCAGCAGAGACAGCGAAAACTCTCCAATATTCTTAACCTTGGAGCTCTGATACCATGTTAAATCTTGAAGAAGAAGTGTAAACTGAAATTGTATTATTGAAAGTTATTTTCAAACAATTACATATCCCTTATATAAGAGTTCAATACTAACTAATTAACCAAACTAACTAATCAATTACTAACTAATTAACGGTTTAATAAACCGTTAGTTAATATTTTTACATTCTTACCAACATTAGAGACATTTAGAACGAGTGTGATGAAAGCATACTTAATTGACTATCAACTTCATTGCTTATAGTGATTAATTGATTTATCAACCACTTCTCATCTTTAATAATTCTCCTCCACAATAGACATCTTCAACTTTTGAAGATTCTTCTAATATTTTTTTCCAGATCCTTTATATGCTAGATTTGAACAGATTAATACGATTATTAACCTATCAGGATAAAAGAAGGATAGTGTTAGTTTATTATTTTGGAAAACGGTTTAGCATCATTTCATTAATAAGTCAAAAATCAAAATTAGACAAACCCTATCTTTGATTATAAGATGACAAACAAACGATCCTAGAATTTCTGAATGATAATCACGGGTAGTGTTAGTTTTTAATAGAATAATAAATTTATTGACCTCTCAAGATAAAAAAGAGAGTCATTTATATATGTTTATATACCTCTATTCTTTTAAACAATATTTATGATTTCATTTAAAATTGTTGTTGTGACTTGTGTCCCATTAAGAATGTAACATGTAAACGTAACTATAGAGAAGATATGTAAGATTGAGGGAGAAGAGAGATAAGAGATCGAAATAGTTAGACAAATGAGATAAAAAAGAATACCGATAACTCACGGCCAACTTGTAATTAGAAAGAAACTAGAATGTACTTTAGTACAAAATATCATCGTACCCGTAATGAAACTAGTTTAAGGCTATATAGTTTTCTAACAATGATAAAATAGTAATAAATCACAACTAAAAGAAATAAGATCAAATGTGCCCCGACACATGATGCGAGGCACAACATTCCCATCCTCTTAAAGTTCCCTTGTACATTTCAGCACAACTTTCCTCGTCTTACTCTATAGCTGAAAGTAATTCTTGCACCTCTTCATTATCACCTTCTAATAAATATACTTGTGTAATATTACATTTATGATCTTTTGTATATTTATCTACACATTTGTAACATAACCCTTTCCCCCTTTTAACTGGATAGAATGACCACTTGTTAGTTTGTGTGTTTCCTTCTAAACTACCATTAACTCAAGGTGGTCCATCATTGAAACCTTTTGATCCTCTCGTTGTTGGAAAAATCACTTAATAATAATTGCGGAATAATTGTTCATTCCCTCTTTGTACACCACAACGAGATAATCATGAGAACTAAATGAGATAACAATCTGTAAAATTAAGTACACAAAGATAAATCTATTTTTAGAGTGGAAAATCTAATAAGGATAAAACTGCATGACCCATAAACCTCTTAAAACACATTTACTATATTATATTGAGTTATATCAAAGTCTTCTCTAGCACCCTAAAGGTTCACTATTACAAATTCTTCACCTTAATGGTGGATTACAAGAACAATCACAAGAAAAGATCTCACCGAAGTGAAATACTCAAACGAGTATTTGAGAGAAGTACAAACAAATATTTATACTAATTATATTTTAGATAACTCTTCAAGGATTTACCACATGTGATTCAATCCAAAACCGACACCATTCGACCACTCGATTGTCTCGCTGAAACTCTGAATATCTAACTCTATTTGGTTTTGTTTATTCTCTCTTTATGTCTGGTTTTTTTTATCTAACCAGACAACCTTATTGCATATTATATAGTATATAATAATATATAATATATTATAATGATATATAATATATTATAATAATATATAATATATTATTAGCCCAACGCCGATGGGTCGGACACCCAATAAACTCCCCCTCCGACTCATATGGTGGGCTCCAATAGACCCACTCTTCACCGACAAACTTCAAGTTCCTCTTTCAATAAATGCTTGGTTATCATATCAGATCCATTATTATTGGTATGGACTTTTTCTAAGTTCAATTGCTTCGTCTCGAGCAAATTTCGAATCCAGTGGTATCTTACTTCAATATGTTTGGATCTTGAATGAAATGTGGAGTTTTTAGAGAGATGAATATTGATATGGCTATCACTATACACTTTGTACTTTCCTTGTCATAAACTCAGTTCTTCTAATAACCTTCTCACCCACAATGATTCCTTACAACCTTTAATGAGTGCGATATACTCTACCCCGTAATGGATAGTGCAACAAAATTCTACAACTTGAAACAACTCCCTTGTGAAGGTCATCAAAAATCTTGAAATGGACATTCTGGAATCAATGTCACCAACCATACTTGAGTCCGTATACCCAACTAGAATATGCTCTTCATTTCCAAAACATAAGCACACTTTTGAAGTGCCTTTTAGATACATCAATATCCACTTGAATACTTCTTAGTGCTTTTTTTCTTCTAGTATTTAAGAGAAATATGCAAACAATACCAACTGCATGAACAATGTCCGGTCTGGTGTAGACCATAACATACATCAAACTTCTAACTGTAGATGCGTATAAAACTTTCCTCATCTTAGCCTCTTCTTTCTCACTTGTCGGACAATCCTTTTTGTAGAAAGTTTGAAGTGACCCGCAAGTGAAGAGTTGACTACTCTCACATTACTCATCTTAAACTGTTCAAGAACCTTCTCAATATAGCTTTCTTGAGATATCCATAACTTCCCATTTATCCTATCACACGAGATTTTTATTCCAAGTATCTCCTTCACTAACCCTAATTCTTTCATTAAGAAAGACTTTCTCAACTTTGCTTTCAAGTTTTTAATCTTGGCAACATTATGATTAATGATCAATATGTCGTCGACATACAACAACAAAATGATCAAGTCATCATCTGGGTACTTTTTAATAAATATGAGTGATTTGATGTAGTATTGTTATATCCATGACTAATCGTAACGAGTAAAATTTTTATACCTCTACCTCAGAGCTTGTTTGAGTCCATGCCATCCCTTTTTTAACTTACACACAATTTGTTATTTACCTCTCACTTTGAATCCATCTGGTTGCTCCATATAAATCTCTTTTTCCAATTCACCATGAAGCAAATCCATTTTTATGCCAAGTTGTTCCTCCTCTAGGTTCATGCATGCATCCAACCCTAGTGTAACTAGGATTGAGAAATTTTTTACCACTAGAGAGAATATTTCTTCAAAGCCAATCCCTTTCTTCTAACCAAAACCCTTCACAAGTAACCGAGTCTTGTACCTAAGTTGTGAGTTTTATTTTCAGTCTTCAACCTATACACCCTCTTATTCTTGAGTGCTTTATTTCCATGAGGTAATTTTACCAAGTCGTACATGTGGTTATCATGTAAAGATTGCATTTATTCTTGCATGGATTTCAACCACTCGTTCTTGTCATCAACTTTGACTATTTATTGGTAATATTCTGATTCTCCTCCATCCATGAGCAATAAATACTCATTGAAAGGATATCTAATAGATGATTTACTCTCCCTATTAGATCTTCTCAAAGGTTGTTCAACTAGCATCGGTGTAGTTTCTTCCTAAATCTGTTCAATTGGCTCGTCGTCATTAACACCATCACTATCGCCTTCCTGAGTGTCTCCCCTATAATCAAAACTCATGGCAGGTGGAGTTGCATCCAAAATAACATAATTTAAGCAAATGAACTAGCTTTTTCAACTTTGTCACTATCACATGTAACTTGGTCTTCAAGAAACACAATATCTCTACTTCTCACAATCTTCTTCACCATCGACCCAAACTCTTCGTGACCATACCCCATGAAAGCACATAATTTTTCCTTATTGCCGAGCTTCAACATTTCATCTTTTGGGATATGAACCAATGTTCTGCAACCAAACACTCTTAAATTATTGTAAGAGACATATTTTCATGTCCAAACTCTATTTGAAACATCATTGTTCAATATTGTAGCAGAAAAAAGGTTGCCTCCCCCAAAGGGAAATTTCACATGAGACAACATACACCGCACTGTTTCTTCAATCATTTGGTTCATTCTTTCAGCCACACCATTCTGTTGAGCTGTCTTTAATGGTGTTTTCTTCAATGTGATGTCGTGATCTCTATAATATTATTCAAATGTCCCCTATATTCACCATTGTTGTCTGACTTCATGCAATGCAATTTCCTGCTTATTTCTCTCTCAACTTTGACATGAAAATCTTTAAAGACCTCTAACAACTAATCTTTAGTTTTAGAGCATAAAACTAAACATTTCAAGAGTGATCATCAATAAAAGTTATAAAATAATATGTTCCGAGAGATTTTTTTTGCATTGAACAAACACCAGTATGAATGAAATCAAGAATATTTGATTTTTTACGCGAAGGGAGTGTATAAAATGTAATTCTATGTGTTTTTACAGATAAATAAATATCATAGGTTTTTAGAGACATACCTTGCAAACCGGGAATGAATTGTTTTATAAAAAGAGCTTGATGTCCCTTCTCACTAATGTGGCCGAGCCTTTTGTGCCACAAATCAATATCCACATCTTTTCGGATTAAGTTTATCTCCTCCTTGTACAATTTGGCTTGCATTACATACAATATGTTTGTCTTCATTCCTTTAGCCATCACGAGCAAACCTTTGGTGAGATTCCACTTACTTTCACCAAAATAGTTCCCGAACTCATCAATGAGTTTGTCCTTAGAAATCAAGTTGAGGAAAATGTTTGGTACGTGCCTCACATCTTTGAGTATCAATTTGTAGTCGACAATAGTCTCTAAGAAAATCTCACTAATACTCACTATCTTTGATGAACCGTCGTTACCCATTCAAAGATTTCCAAAGTCTCCTCTTGAATATGTCGAGAAAATTCCATGAGAAGTAACGTGAGAAGAAGCACTAGAATCAATCACACAATCACTATCTTGACTTATGAGATTAACGCAACTATCCTCTCACACAACGACATCGTCACCCTCTACAACCATATTAGTTTCCTTTTCACTATTTTGCCCTTCATTTTGCTTTCGCTTCCATATTTGACATGATCTCTTCATGTGTCCTAGTTTGTTGTAATGATGCACTTAAGCCCACTAAGAGACTTCGATCTCCCTTTATTCGAGTCATTATTTTTCCTTTCTTTAGTGTGGAGATCTTTTCTTACTCCTTCCACGCGACTCTGAAGTTTCACTTTCTAGAGCTTCTAAAAATGGGTCATATTTTTCTCTTTTTCTAGTCTTTTGTTAAAAATACTATCTTTAATCATGCCCATGGCTAGAATACCATCTTTCACTGAAGTGCTTAATAAAATCACCAATGTTTCTCAACTATTCAGTAACGAGCTGAGAAGTAGTAGAGCATGTAACTCGTCATCGAGAGTCATCTCCATTGATGTCCTCTAATTCTTCAAGACAATGAACTTTCTAGTATGCTTTGTCATACTCCCACTATCTCTGTACTTCAAGTTCACGAGTCGAAGAATTATCATCGTCTTGTTCCTAGAAGAACCCTTCTCGAACATCGACTCTAACTTCTTCCAAAGAGTATGCACATCGTTCTCTTATGTAATGCGGTGGAACATATTTTTGGTAAACTTACCGCCTGATCATAGTAGATGCTTTCCAATTCAGAATTTTCCAATCTTCATCGCTCATCATGTCTGGACTTATCATACCTTTTACAAGCCTAAACAAATCTCTGCAAATCAGTAAATATATCATCATGCGTTTCTTGACCAAAAAGTTCGTCGAGATTTTCTTAATCATCCTGATCAAACTTTCTCCTCCATTGGCCACACATGAAATTTGATAAGTCCAACCAAATTCTTTGATACCACTTGTTGGGAAAACCACCTAATAACAATTGTGGAATAATTGTTCTGTCCCTCTTTGTATGCATCAATGAGATAATCATGAGAACTAAACGAGATAGCAAGTGGTAAAATTAAGTACACAAAGACAAATCAATTTTAAGCGTGGAAAATCCAAGAAGATAAACCACAGGACCCATGGAACTCTTAAAATACATTCATTATATTGTTGTGAGTTACACTAAAGTCGTCTCTAGCACACTAGAGGTTTACTATTACAAAGTCTTCACCCTTAATGGTGGGTTATAAGAACAATGACAAGAAAATATCTCATCGAAGTGGAATACTCAAATGAGTATCTAAGAGAACTCCAAACAAAGATTTATAATAATTAGATTGTAGAGAACTTTGCAAGGATTCACCACCTGTGATTCGAGCCAAAACCAACACCGTTCGACTTCTCGATCGTCTCACTGAAACTCTAAATATCTATCTCTACTTTTGTTTATTATCACTTTATATCTAGTTTTATGTATCTAACTAGACAACCTTTCTACCTATTATATAATATATTATAATGATATATAATATATTACAATAATATATTATATATTATTAGTACAATCCCAATGGACCGGACACCTAACACTTGTCAACGTACTTATAAAATTTGTCGAATTTACATTAAGTTTCGCCTTTTTTTGTATCCTCTAAATTCCGTTTATTGAATTCTTACAATTAATTAGGGGTGAGCAAACGGGTAAACCCAACCCGTTTTACCCAACCCATATTCAACCCAAATTAAATTTACCCAACCCATAATTCAACCCATATTATTTACTAATATGGGTTGGGTATGGGTTGGGTTGAGTATGGATTGGGTAACCTAATTTTTTTTTATTTAACATGTATTTGACTCATTTAACACATTTTTATTCGTTTAACACGTTTTTCACGTTTTTGACATTTTTAATACGTTTTTCACACGTTTAACACGTTTTTGACACGTTTAACACATTTTTGGCACGTTTAACACATTTTTGACATGTTGAACACGTTTTTCATATTTTTGGCATGTTTAACACGTTTTTAACATGCTTAACACGTTTTTGACACGTTTGACACGTTTTTGACACGTTTTTTCACGTTTTCGACACGTTTAACACATTTTGACACGTTTAACATATTTTTCACATTTTTGACACGTTTCACACATTTAACACGTTTTCCATGCTTTTGACACGTTTTGACACGTTTAACACGTTTTCGACACGTTTAATACGTTTTTCACATTATTGACACGTTTCAAATGTTTTTTTACATTTTTTGCACGTTTAACACGTTTTGACACGTTTAACACGTTTTCCACGTTTTGAGACGTTTAACATGTTTTTGACACGTTTTTCACGTTTTCGACATGTTTAATACGTTTTTCACACATTCAACACGTTTAACACATTTGACACGTTGGATACTATTGTCATGTTTTGACATGTTTAACACGTTTTTAACACGTTTGACACATTTTTCACGATTACAACACATTTAACATATTTTGACACATTTTTCACGTTTTTGGCACGTTTAACACGTTTTGACATGTTTAACATGTTTTCACGTTTTTCACATTATTAACACGTTTAACATGTTTGTAACATTTTAAACATGTTTTCATACGTTTTCACGTTTTTGGCACGTTTAACACGTTTTGACACATATCCACGTTTTTGGCACGTTTAACACGTTTTACATGTTTTTGGCACATTTTGATATGTTTAACACGTTTTGACACGTTTAACATGTTTTTCACATTTTGACACGTTTAATACGTTTTCACACGTTTAATGTCAAACGTGTGAAAAACATATTAAACGTGTCAAAAATGCCAAAAACGTGTTAAACGTGACAAAAACGTGTTAAAACTTATCAAAACGTGTTAACGTGCAAAAAAATATGTTAAACATGTCAAAAGTATGTTAAATGTGTAAAACGTGTTAAAATGTCAAAAATATGTTAAACGTGCCAAAAACAAGAAAAATGTGTTAAACATGTTACAAACGTATTAAATATGTTACAAACATGTTAAACGTGTTAAGAATGTGAAAAACATGAAAAACATGTTAAACATGTCAAAAACGTATTAAACGTACCAAAATGTGAAAAACGTGTTAATGTGTGAAAAACGCGTCAAATATGTCAAAAACGTGTTTAACATGCAAAAAACGTGAAAAACATATTAAATGTGTGAAACACGTGTTAAACGTGTGAAATACGTGTGAAAACGTGTTAAACATATCAAAAATGTGTTAAAATGTTAAAAACGTGTTAAACGTGCCAAAAACGTGAAAACCGTGTTAAACTTATCAAAAACATGTTAACGTGTTAGTAATGTTAAAAACGTGTTAAACGTGCCAAAAACGTAAAAAAAACGTGTTTAATTTGTCAAAAAAGCGTTAAACGTATTAAACATGTCAAAAAAGTGTTAAACGTGACAAAAACATGTTATTAGTATGAAAACGTGTTAAACATGTCAAAAACTTGTTAAACGTGCCAAAAACGTAAAAATGTGTTAAACGTGTGAAAAATATGTTTTAAGTGTGAAAACATGATAAAAATATTAAAAACGTGTTAAACTTGTGAAAAACGTGTTAAACATATCAAAAATGTGTTCAAATGTCAAAAACGTGTTAAACGTGACAAAAACGTGAAAATCGTGTTAAACTTATCAAAAACGTGTTAAATATGTTTAAAACGTGTTAAACATGCCAAAAATGTGAAAATCGTGTTAAACTTATCAAAAACGTGTTAACGTTTTAGATATGTTAAAAATGTGTTAAACGTGCCAAAAACGTAAAAAAAAACGTGTTAAACCTGTCAAAAACGCGTTAAACGTATTAAACATGTCAAAAACGTGTTCAACGTGACAAAAACGTGAAAAATGTGTTATTAGTGTGAAAATGTGTTAAGCATGTCAAAAACGTGTTAAACGTGTCAAAAACGTGAACACGTGTAAAAAACGTGAAAACGTGTTAAACGTGTAGAAAACGTGTGAAAAACGTGTTAAACGTGTAGAAAACGTGTTAAACGTGTGGAAAACATGTTATAAATGAAACGTGTTAAAAATATTAAAAACGTGTTAAATGTGTGCAAAACGTGTTAAACGTATGAAAAATATGTTAAAAATGTCAAAAACGTGTTTGACTTAGAGTTGGAAGATGATTAGTTTATATTGGATTAATAATAGAGAATTAAACTAAATTTATATAATTTGGGTAATTTGGGTAACTCTAACCCAACCCAAATTAAACTCAACCCATACTCAACTCAACCCATATTAACCAACCCAAATTAATATTTTGGGTTTGGGTAAACCCATATTATGCTCACCCCTACAATTAATAACTTGATATAAATAAGTAGGTTTTGGGAAAAACCCTAACATAAACAAAGAAGAAACAAACGAAAGAACACATTAACAGAATTTGATAACGGAGTTCGACAAAAATGTTGCATACATCTCCGAGCACTAATGATATCAATTAATAAGGAAGAAGAGTTACAAGTATTGAGTGCGATAAACCAAATAGGGAAGAGTTTTTTTATACACTAAGAAACTTTCCCAACTCCCATCATCTTCTGATGTGGGATTCTATTCTAATTGTGAAAAAAGTTTCTTTTATATACTAATAAACTTTTCTCACTCCCTTCATCTTTCGTTGTGGGATTCTAATTGTGGTTAAAAACAACAAATTTCCACCTTGACTGTCCAATTACAAATCTTCATTATTAAAAAATAATTTTTAAGTGCTTCCAATTGGCACTCTTTAGCACCGACTCAAACACGGAAGATGTTTACCAAATCTAAACAATGTTTAAATTTAGTTTTTCCCATGTCTTTCATCTCGAACTCCTTAACCAATTGAGCCTTTAATTTATCAATTTCATATTGGCTCTTTGATGCTATCAACATATTATCAACGTACAAGAGTATATAGATATAAGACTCATCTTGTAGTTTGTACAAAAAAACATAAGAATTGAATCTGTTTCTTGTGTACTTGTGCTCCATCATAAACTTGTCAAGTTGTTTGTACCATTGTTTTGACGATTGCTTCAACCCGTACAATGATTTTTTCAACTTGCAAACCCAATTTTCTTTATCAGCAACTTTGAATCCATCTGGTTGATAAATGTAAATTTCCTCTTTCAAATGACCGTGTATGTGTGCGGTCTTCACATATAGTTGAGCTACCTCTAAATTCATCTGCGCTACCAATGCCAACAAAATTCTAATAGAAGAGTGTTTAACAACAGGAGAAAGTACCTTATAATAATCAACTCATTCATTCTGAGCGTAGTCTTTAACTACCAAATTTGCCTTGTAGTGAACATTAATTTTTTCGGGAAATCCTTCTTTCTTAACAAAGATTCATTTATAACCAATAGCCTTCTTCCCTTTTGGTAGATGCAAAAACTTGCATATCTCATTCTTCTGAAGAGATTGCATCTCATCTTCCATAACACCTTTCTTTTTTCCATTTTCAGTACTTCGATTGACATCTGAAAAAGTGGATGGAACATCATCTACGACTAGAAGTTCATAGGCACCCATGTCAACAAACCAACTTGATTTTTGAATAACTCGTCTTGGTCCGTTCACAACAATTGATTCACGTTGTTGTGAAGGTTCTTGGGTCGAAACCTCTTCCTCATTTGACTCTTCGTTTGGCATTAGAGAGACACTTATAGTTGAGATTATCTTTATCTGCTCAAATTCCACCTATTGTGGAGTATAATAAATTTTGTCTAGTGTTACCTTATTCAACATCGAATAATTGTCAAAAGTAATATCTCTACTGATAATGGTTTTCTTTGCATTCAAACACCAGAGGAGATATCATTTAACTCCACTAGTAGGTCCCATAAAAAGAGCCTTTTTTCCTCGTGGATCTAACTTTGATTCAACTACATTATAATATACAGTAGAACCAAAAATATGTAAAAAATCATAATCAATTGCAGGTTTTCCAGACCATACCTCTAATGAAGTCTTGCCACCAAGTGTAGATGATGGTAGATGATTTACCAAATATTGAGCATATGACACAGCTTCTGCCCAAAATTTCATGTCTAATCCAGCATTAGACAACATACATCGAACTTTCTCCACCAATGTTCTGTTCATACGTTCCGATACTCCATTCTGCTGTGGTATTTTTCTGACTGTGAAGTGTCGAACAATGCCACACTCTTGCCATAACTTCTGGAATGGATCATTCTTGTATTCTCAACCATTATCAGTCCGTAGAATTTTAATCTTTCTTCATTTCTCGTTTTCAACTTGAGTTTTCCATTTAAGAAAAAAATCTCAAACACTTCATCTTTGTTCTTCATAGTAAAAACGCATACTTTTATGGAAAAGTTATTAAAAAATATAACAAAATAATGTCTATCTCCAAGAGAAGGGGTCTTAGTAGTTCCATATACATCTGAGTGCACGTAATCCAAAATACTCTTAGTGTTATGGATAATAGTGCCAAATTTTACTCGCCTTTGTTTTCTCAGAATACAATGTTCATAAAATCTAATTTATAAACTTTTGTACATTTCAGCAATCATTTCTTGACAAAAGTTTATATAGATTTCTCACCAGAATGTCTCAATTGCATATGCCATACTTTGTTGCCTCTAATTCATTACTGCTTCCGGAAGTTGATACATTTATTGTCCCATTAATTGTACTACCTTGATAGTAATACAAATTATTACTTTTTCTGGTAGCTTTCAACATCACTAGCTCTAGAGATTACCTTAAGAATTCCATTTTTCAATTTCACATGTAGGCTTTTTGACTCCAAGGCTCCCAAAGAAATGAGATTCTTTTTCATATTTGGTATGTACCGAACATCTATGATAATTTTGGTGGATACGTTATCATTTCTCAGCTTGATTAAACCTATCCCTTTTATTTTACATGTATTATCATCTTCCATCTAAACAACTCCACCATCTAGTTCCTTAAAATTAAAGAACCACTTTCGAACTAGTGTCATATGATAAGTGTAGACTAAGTTTAATATCCACACGTCAGGATGTGATATTGTGTGTGACATCGAGAAAGAGTATTCTGAATCTGCATCACCTTTGTTTTATGCAATATTTGCATCTTCAGAATCTTTCTATTTCTTTTTCAACTTTGGACAGTTAATATTCCAATGTCCTTTCTAATGACAGAAAGCACATTCATCTTTTACAACTTTACTTTCGGATCTTCCTCCTTTCCCTTTTGATTTGCTTTGCTGACGGCCCCTGACCATCAATGCTTAATCTACTGCACCTATTTTGTTTTTCTTTTTGTCCTGGTTTCTCAATTCGTGACTATATAAAGAAGAACTTATAGCATCAAGAGAAAAATTTCTCTTCCCATTAAGTAATGTTGTTTCTAAATATTCAAATTCATTAAGAAGGGACGATAACAACATCAAAATCAGATCTTCATCCTCAAACTTAACATCAAGGTTTAACAAATCTGCTACTAATTGATTAAACTTAGTTATATGTTCATTCATAGTAGTACCTGACTGGTAATCAAATCGGAACAACTGCTTCTTCATAAGGAGCTTATTCTGACCACTTTTCTTCAGAAATTTGTCCTCTAATGCTTGCCACAGTTTCTGTTCGGAAGTTTCATTCTTCACGGCATACTTATGCTCTCTAGACAGGCACAATCGAATTGTTTCGCACGCTAATCAATTCATGATACTCCATTATTTTTATTATATAACATCTAGCTTTTCGACCTCAATAGCAACATCTAGACTCTCCCGAAAAAGACAATCTAGAACCTTACCTTGTCACGTGCCGAAATGCCTAGTTCCATTAAAGATTTCCACCGCAAACTTCAAATTCGACATCGGTGTCATTGTTCAGGATGACGAAGGAGTTGATGCTCCTTTTGAAGACTTAACCGCCATGCCAAGGACGAACCTTCGACTCTGATACCACTTGTTGGGAAAAATCTTGACAGAAACAAAGAAGAAAATAATGAAAGAACACACCAACATAATTTGATAACAGAGTTCGGCCAAAATGTTGCCTACGTCTCTGAATACTAAGGCTATCAATTAATAAGGAAGAAAAGATACAAGTATTGAGCGCGATAAAGCAAAGAGGAGAGAGTTTCTTTTATACACTAAGAAACTTCCTCAACTCCCATCATCTTTCGATGTGAGATTCTATTCTAACTGTGAAAAAACTTGTTTTATATACTAAAAAACTTCTCTCACTCCCATCATCTTTCGATGTGGGATTATAATTGTGTCAAAAAACAACAGTAGGTTTTAAAAAATTTATCACTGCTCTAATTTCAACATTCAATCCCCCCAAAACTAAGAGTATAATAATCATTTGTTTGTGGTATTATGTATCTCGCCGAAAGAGCTCTCAACTCTATTCATTTCAGAATGCAGTATTTTAGTTCACCTTCTTGACGAATTCGATTAAATTTTACGACCATATTTCGATGTCATTTTTCTTGAAACGTTGTTAAGATTTCTTTCAAGAATTCCTTCCACAATATTGTTCCTCTTCCAACCGAGTAATCTGTGATCCAAATTTCAACTAATCCATCCAAATAATAGGCTACATAATCTATCCATATTTCGACTATCAAAGAATCTTATAACCTTGGCTATTCAACCCCTGAGATTACTACCGTCAAAATGAGCAAATTTCATCTTGGGCTGCTTCGCTATAGACCCACCTTGGGTTCGGTTAGACTGTCCTGAGAAAGTTTCTTGTTTCTAGAAGAGTAGGTCTCAGTCCGATTATCATTTCTTGAATTTCTTTGCACCCCTTCATCTGATATATGCGTTCTTGGACCTTCATTGTCATTGTAATGAGAAAATTAATCCAATCTTTTGCTTCAACAAGAATTTCATTATTTTGTTCAAATTCACCATGTTCTTGGAGATTTCGCTAAGATTCGAAGATTATTTCAGCCTCTGAATTTTAATTTCCTTGAATCTTTGAGAATTCTCATAAACATATTTATTCAAATCTTGGTGATATTTTTCAAGTGCGTCAAACCAATTCAAAATTTTATCCGTCTTTTCTGAACTCATTGATCTTCTAATTGTCATTAGAAAAGAAGATGCTCTGATACCATCTCTTATGTCCGTTAAGAATGTAACATGTAACCATAGTTAAAGAGAAAGAAGATATGCAAGATTGAGGGAGAAGAGAAGATAAGTGATCGAAATAGATAGACAAATGGAGATAGAAAAGAATACCAATTGCGCACGACCAATTTGTAATTAGAAAGAAACTAGAAAGTATTTTAGTACAAATTATTATTATACCCCGTAATGAAATTAGTCTAAGGTAATAAGGCCAATGATAAATAGTAATAAAACCCAACCAACTAAAAAAATAAGATCAAATATACCCAGATTATCCGTTATTCTTTTGGTGTGGCATGTTAATTGAAAGTACCTCTTAGGATGGGTAGGGGTGACAACTCCTTCCGCCTAACCCACCAGTGTGTGAAGATACAAAAAAAATTAGAATTAAGAATATTTTTATCATCTTTTATGATTTGAATCCTACTCCAAAGAAGCTAAATATTTTATATTATCATATTTAAAATGATAATTTAAATATAATTTTTATACCAAATCAACCTTTAATAGTATAAAATATAAAAACATAATTTAGAAAATGATATTTATATCGATTGAGGTTATAATTTAGATCTTGATAAAAAAAAAATAATTAATTTTTTTTCTTTAAAATATAATTAAATGTTTGTTTATCTAATTAAAAAAAATGACAAAACTCATTTTCTTACACTCGTTCTATACAAAATTTTACTTTTACTTTTATAATAAAATCTCAAAAATTTCCCTAACTATAATTTATAAATCCGTCACCGTTTATATCTACATAATATGTGACAAAAATATAACTTAAATAAGCTATTTACTTCCATTAGATAAATTGTTGATATGAAAATAGTATAAAAAACACTTTTGAAAGGATGGGAAAAGAAACGGTACTGACTTTGACTTGATCATATAATAAAAAGAATAGTATACAATTCATGACCATGTGACTCCCTAGATAGACATGGGTTTATAAACTAATAATAAAATTTGTTTAATATTTGAAATTCGCCATAATACTCGGATTTATGTTGAAACTTGCAGATAATTTGCTAGTCAACTGGTTCAATTTTGCGCTACTCGAAAATTCATTACCTAGTTAATTGGTTAAACAACATACACTCTATTACCTCAATTATCATGTAGTATTCTTCTTTTACGAAAGAAATTAGTTTTTTTTTTTAATTATTTTTTTCTTCACCAAAGTGAATATAAAAAAAAAAAAACAAATTTAACACAATTATTTTTTCATCCAATAAGGTGTCTAGGTCATCTTAAGTACACTTTTGAAAAACTTAACACAACACCTCACCACCATCATCATTTATCATTTAAAGGTAGATATTTTTATATAAGAACCGAATATAAAATTAATCATGTGATGGCAATTCTTTTTAATTCAAACACTTTTTCACTAAACTATCCTAAATGGGTGAGTTCAATTTATCAGATTTCATTCCACAAGTTCATATTATATATATAATAAATTAGACATGCATTTTTCTAAGCCAAAAACATCATTGTCTAACTTACTCTCTTTATTGTTTTTTGCTCGTATGATCATAATTCTTTCATTAGCTTCACAGTTCACAACCATCGCCCGAATAATATTTTGATTGTGAGGTAATTAAACACAAAATTCATTTGGGGTTGTCATTGTGCCGTGTATTTTTTAGGGAATGGATCCTTGAATTTTTGTATTGTGCTACAAGTAGATTTTATGCATGGCTTGATCGAATGGTCTTTGTGGCGCTACACTTGTTAGTTTGTAGTTTAAAATGTTTTTTTATTTATATTCCCCAAAAGTGAGAGTGTAGCAATTGATAATAGAGAATCTATTGCTTACTTTTTGTGGGAATCCTTAGAGTCCCTTATTACCCATTCTGTAAATTGGACATTTAAGACACTAAAGGAAAATGGGGGCTTAGTATTCACAATCTCATGAACTTTAATAAAACTCTTTAATAATTGATGTGGGTCTCAATTTCCAGGAACTTTGAGTGAGATGTACGGTAGTAATTTTGGCTTATGTACCTCCAACATCCACTTTATTAGGCACCTAAATTAATAAAAAATTTATGTTGATCTATTCGTTTGTTTAGAATTAGTTTTAATGTGGGTGTCAAATGCCAATAATATACTTTGTTTAAGGGATATGGACAATTTTTATCTGTCATTGTTATATGATTTTGAATATAGATGGTTATAAAATAGAGTTGTTGCATAAGATGTGATTAATATAAATAAATAAAGCATGTACATAAGATATTCATGAAACCTAAAATGCAAGAAAAATTATAAACAAAGGAGGAATTTTTCACTCTAAAAATTAGTTTGCAATATGAAAGAGAGAATAATGACGGCTTTTACCTATTTAGAAACCTTAATTCATACCATATATTTAAAAGTTACATGATTGGGTTTAACGACCAAATCATTAAATATTTTGATATTCTTTCATTGGACCGCATACTCAATTCTTAGGGACCGGATCTGATGTCTCACCGCATGTTTCAATATCTGTTACATTCTTCAAAACACTTTAAAATCTTATAGAGAGAATCAAAATTTACAGAAAATCCGTCATTAAAGCTCAAATTTTTGAATTATTCGAAATTTTGCATAAGGCCTTAAAACTTGAATTGATACATCCATAAAGCTTCCTTAAGGTCTAAGGAGTGTTCTCCAACACTTGGTAAACTCCCAATCATCCTTTAATCATACTTCTAGTTTGAAAATTTTAAATTTTTAAATTTTAGTTTTCATAAGCTTGTATGCTATATAGTTCGTGAATTTAATGATTGCAAATCGATCCTAGAATCATTTACGAGCTTTCCGTGAAAGCCATAACCAATCAATCAGTCTCAAACAAAAAAAATCCAAATTTGAATTTGGAAAATTTAAAAATGGATTTTCTATTCTTGGGTTAATCCTCAAGAACAACAGCTTAAAAAGCTTTCCAACATGTTTTTAATGAGATCACCAAGAGATAAAAGGTTTCTTTGATGCTGATTCGACTGGTTCACATTGGACAACTATTTGAATCATGTTTTGGTATCGATCAAGTATATGAAATATAAGGAAGCTATTGACAAACTCCTTACATTTCAAAACAACTTTAAAACTAAAACTTGATTTTTGACTATAAATATTTTGAACAAATTGATCATAACCCATGTTGAATGATACATTAGGATGATGATTTTAATATTCTCAAGAGCTTTGTGAAGCTACCCAAGCCCTTGGATCAAAGGATCCATGCCTCCACCAAAATTGCAAAACCTACAATTTTGATGTTCTTGAGGACCGACATGTCCGATTAGGACTGAGAGGTCTGACCGATGTTCTTCATTTAGGACTGAGATGCCAGACCGATGATTTTTATATCCGACCGAGAAGTTAAACTTAGGACCAAGAAACCTCGCACCCGACCAAGAACTCCCAAACCCATGACTGATGACTTCCACCCAAGACCGAGGCATTCGATAAAAAAGTCAGACCTAAGAATGAGGAGTTTCCCACCCGACTAAGAACTCCCGAACCTAGGACCAATGACTTCCCCCTAGGACCGAGAATTCTAGCACCCGATGAGAATTCTAGCCAAAGACCGAGAGGCCTTAGCACCCCGACCGAGGATTCTAAACCCGGACCGAGGGCTCCTCGATCAGGATCAAAGGATTTTTAGCCCAACTGATAAAACGAACCCATGACCTAGGACACCGGTCCTAAGGCCTATTTGATTTATCTATTAAAATTCAAAAATTATTTTTGGAATTTTACAACCTCAAACCATTTTTAAAAAATCCTAAAAAATTAGAAAATGAATTATTATTATTTTTGGGATATTTCCATAAAAGAATATTTTGTCAAAGTCTTGTTTGAGATTTATTTTTAAACCCTAATGTCTTTTAAACTGATATTCTTCAAGTATTTTCCTCCACAGTCATCATCAACTCAAGCTCCTTCTCGTAAGATCCCCCTACCTTATTTTATTTCTCGACACCAGAACTGAAACTGCTATTCCGACAACTTCAGGAGAAAAAGAGGCATTTACCTATTACAGAGATGGTGCGATTTGATTATTTTCTCAGTCTTACGAGAAAGACACATGATTCAGGATAAAAATACATTTTTGAAAAAAAAAGTCTACGCTTCTTGAAGGTGAGAAAGAAAATGCCATTTTGGAGTTTTATCAACAATTTGCTTGTGTCGGTGGGGATCCGGTATTTTCTGAATCCTTATGTAAAGAATTACAAAACCGATTTATAAGTAGAGATTGTTTTTAAAATGGACACGGATGAAACACGAAAGCCATTTCCCAAATATCACCAAACTACGAACTAAAAAAACTCTAGCTAAAAATACGTTTGTACAAGTATGTTTTTTTTATTGATTTTTAAAAATTAATTGGCGACTCTGTTTCAAATAAATAATCTTTTAAATTAATCATTTTTAATTAATTTAACACAGATTTTCAAATAATCAAATTTTAATTTGATTATAACAAATTTCAAGATTATTTTAACTTGAACCCAAATTAATTATTTTTATAATTAATTTAAAAAACTGTAAGAGATTTTTAAATCTTTTAAAATAATATTTATTTTAAAAAGATTTCTGACACACAAACCAATGTTAAAATTCTCGAACCTCGAGCTTTCCACGGGACAAGAGTTTTTTGGGGGTTACAAGACCATAACTCTTTCATAGTCAGTTTATTAATCACAATTGACAAATAATTGTTTACTAGAAAACAAGCTAAACCTACAACTTCAACCCAAATGATTTTGGATAAATCAACATTAAGGAGCATACCACACATTCTCTATTAAATTCAATTCATTGTCTCTTTATCATCATTATATTATAAATTCTTAAGCATTGGAATGCGATGATGATAAACTGATGGGAATCATTGAGTTCTCATATCAATGGCAAGGATAAGAAATTGTCAGGAATTATTGAGTTCTCATATCATGTGATGATGAAGAACTATTGGGGAACAATGAGTTTTCATATCAATGCGATGATGAGAAACTTCTAGGAACAAGGAGTTCTCATATCAATGCGATGATGAGATACTACTAGAAAAACTTGAGTTCTAATATCGATGCGATAATGAGAGTCTGATAGAAACAATGAGTTCTCATATTGATGTGACTATTAGAAACTGTTAGAAACAACGAGTTCTCATATTAATGCGATGATGAGAGATTGTCGAAAATCTTTGAGTTATCATATCGATGCGATGATGAGGAATTATTGGAGAAACATTGATTTCTCATATCGATGCAGCAATGAGATACTATCAATGAATACTGAGTTCTCATATCAACGCGATGATGAGAAGTTGTTGGGGACATTGAGTTCTCATATCAATTCAATGAGGAGACACTACTGGAAAACAATGAGTTCTCATATCGATGTGATGATGAAGAGCTACTGGAAAAATACTTAGTTCTCATATCGATGTGATGATGAGGAACTGTCGAAAAACATTGAGTTCTCATATCAACACGACAATGAGAGACTGTCGGGGTAAGTACTCATATCGATGTGATGATGGGAAAGTGTCGGGAAAAATGAGTTCTCAAATCAATGCGATGATGAGGAATTACTAAAAAACATTGAGTTCTCATATCGATGCGTTGCCAAAGAACTATTGAGGAAATAATGAGTTCTCATATCAATGCAATGATGAGAGACTACTAGAAAATAATGAGTTCTCATATCGATCAAAGGATGAGAAACTGTTTGGAACAATGAGTTCTCATATCTTCATCTCAGATATTGAATGTTAGGATCTAGGTCGCCGCTGGTGGATCTAGGCACTAAGGAATACAAGTACAGGCCGATCGAGACTTATTTCCTGCTCGATAACACTCTTACAATTTACATCGAAGTTGTAAAACACACTTTAACTTTCAACACTTAGGCTTTCTAGAATAGCACACTTTTATCACTTGTAGTAAATGCTCTTAGCGCTTGTTATCCCAATGTATGTCCCACATTTACTCTTCTGTAACTGCCTCCTTTTATAGGTGAAATATGCCAACGATCATATTTCACTGCCTTGAATCTGATTGGCTGATCAGCGGTGCAGTGATTCAGTGTCTCAGAGGTTCAGACCTGCGGTCGTTTCCTCAGACCTGATGGTCAAGCTCAGGCCTGGCATTATGTCTCAGACCTGGCGGTCTGTTCATTCGGTGTGCAGGACAAGCCTGCCGGGTTTGTCTTTTACTTGATATGGACACTGTCTGTTTGGACAGTTGTCTGTACTTTGAAGATTTCCTTTCTGGCTTATCCTGAAGTAGAAGGATCCGGTAGTACTGTTTTCTACAGCCTACAGTCTTTCCTCAGACTTGCATGGATATGGAAGTATTCAGTCTGTTCCTTTGGTATCATTCTCAACAGATACTCAAATTGTCTTCTTGCACTGGTCGGTCGTTTGTCTTGGCCGAATGTGTTTTGGTATTGATGTAACCGGACTTCTTCCGGTTATTCTTGTTTTGTGGATGATCGGTTGTTTGATGGTTCTGGTTTTGAGCTTTGGCCGATTCTTCCTTTGTGCGGTCACGTTCCGAATACTCTTGATCGGTTTGGTAGCTTGACCGGTTAGGTTTCTTCAGTCAGTTCTCTTGTTCATCCGGTCCGGTTCCTTGTTCCTGCATGGGAAGTTTGTTTAAGTTAGGTTTATTTGAACCGGTCTGAATTTATCTAACAATTTCTCCCTTTTTGATTATTTTATTTAAAATTATCAAAATCATGTAAGTTTGCAACCGTAGGCCGGTTGTTTTGTTTGGCCGGTTTTTGAAAAAACTTAGAGAATTTTCGAAAAATTTTGAGAGAGAAGTTTTGGAAGAGTCTTTATCTTTTATCTAACAATTTCTCCCTTTTTGATTATTTTATTTAAAATTATCAAAACTAAGTAGAAATGCAAAATAAGGCCGGATTCAAAAATAACTTTATATATATTTATAGATGACCGGAAAAGACAAAACATATAGAAATACTAAGGCCAATAAGAAAAAGAAGGATAGTCCCTATTCAGAATCTGTGAAGTCATAGGCACTCTTCTTTTTCTTCGGTTGCTGTTGCCCGGTCTGTTGGGAGGATCGTTGCCTTTTAGACCGGGACCGCAGTTGTTCCTCGACTTCGTCCTCGACTAGGTCGGCTTGCTGCGAAGTACCCGTAGTGACCGGTTCAGAGATTTCATTGAACATTTCGGCAATCTGAACTTTCTTAGGAGCCTCCCTCTTTCTCTTTTTCGGTGCTGAAGCGGAGGCGGCCCTCTTCTTCTTCTCGTTCTCCTTTGCATAGCCCTCCAGCCTCCGTGCTTCCCTTTCCAACCGTGCGGCATCTTCCGCAGCTTGATTGGCCACTTTCTCAGCGAACCCTGGGAATATGGCCCCAGCCTTTTTAATTCGTGCGGCTTCCACTTCCGCTTCGGTTAGTTGAGACGATCGCGGCGCCTCTTTATCTTTGCTAGCTTCGGCGTCCAGCGCATCCTGGATCCGTTTAGCCACTTGAGCATCAGCCTCTATAGCTGCTGCGTCCGCGTTCTCCTTAGCCTTTAGAATTTCGGCCATCTGTTCGGTAAGTGCCTTTACTTCGGCCACGAGACTCTCGTTTGACTTTTCGAGTTCTGAGACCCGGTTAATTGTCGTGTCGACTCGTTCGAAATCCTTCTTTAAGTCGGAGGTCATACCCTCTAGAGATGCGGTTCGCTGAGCCCATTTGTCGCGCTCACCGGCCTCTTCCCACAGTCCGGTGCCGAGTTCTGCTAGTCGTGCTTGATGTTGATCCAGAAGCTGCTTTGTCACGTCGGTGAACTTCAGGGCCGAATCAATTATATTGTTGCATCTATCCTTGAATGGTTGAAGTTTGGACACGTCGTGTTCTTGTACGCGGTCATCGATCCGCTCCGATATGGATGCTTCAAGCTTTTGAAGTCGGTCCTCAACCCATTCTTTAGCAGCCCATTCTTTAGGAGGGTCCGAAGCGGTGACTTCCGGTGGTGGTGGGGGAGGCGAGTGCTCGGTGGGATCTGGGTCGGCTCTCTCACTGGAATTTATCGGTGCAGCATTCTCATTTGGAAGTTCTAATTGTGCCGCATCTTCTAAGGTCGGTACCTCAACTTCCAAGATCGGTACCTCAACTTCCAATATCGGTTCCTCAACTTCCAATATCGGTTCCTCAACCTCCAATATCGGTTCCTCAACCTCCCTTGGAGGTGTTGGATAGTTAACTGGAAATTTTTCGATTACCGGAGCAGTATAGACCGGTACTTGCTTTCGGTTGCATATCGCTTCCAGCCGCTCGATTTCTTGAAGTATTTCCATTTTGCCTTTTTCAAGCCTTGTTAACGCCCGCGGCGCTACGGTGTCCACCGATCCCCCCTCGATGTACTCTTCCTTAATTTTCCGGATGCGCTTTCTTAGTTTCCGAAGTTGGATCCTCGGTATCAGGAGACAGGTTCGGCTCTGTATCTCTTGAATTGTGTTGGATTTTGTGAGGCTCAACATCAGGTCCTCTACTACCTCCAATCTGTCGATGCATTCCTTTTGCGTGAAGCCCGGTAAGATTTCTTTATATGTTGTACTGAACCGGTGCTCATGCCACTCCAAGTATAGCTGTACAACGTCTTCGCCTCGCTTGTCAATGCCCTGAAAGATTTTCTGGGTTAATCTTTCGGCCTCTGCTTCGTCGGCCTCCTCCCTCTCCGTGTTGTAGCCTTCATCATTGGCTACTTTATCAACCCCGTCTTCACCCTCGGTGGCCTCAGGATTGGTGTATGGTTCGGCATCGTTTGGACTTCGAGCCGACTGATCGTCGTCATTGACCGTTCTATCATCGGTCCTTTCCGTGTCGGTTTCCCCAGAGGCCCACTCCTCATCTTCTGTTTGTTGTGGTGGGTCTACGAAGGTTATCTTTTCTTTCCCCTTTCCTCCGGTCTTTGCTTTTGCCGGGGCATCTTTCTTTGCGGCTTTCTTCTTTCGGCCACCTGTGGAACTGGAGGCCGGCTGCGTTCTTGGAAGGAATTGCCTCGATCTAATGAGGCAACGTTTTGCTACCGCAACACCGGGACCGACGTTGAGATTCAAGTTGAGGAAGATCTTTCCGAGGGGCACGGCGTATCCCCACGACCGGGCTGAATCCGGTTTCACCATGTCCATGAGGTTGCCTAACACTGATCTTGCCCAGTTAACCTCTTTTCCTTCCATCAGACCGATCAACATCTTGATTTTGTCTTTGGTGAGGTTGCTGAAGTTTCCTCCCCTCGCCAGTATCGCCCTGGCGAAAATGTCACATGCTGGGATATACTCCGGCCTCAGCATTTGTTTACTCCCGGATGTTGTGATCGGCTCAGTGGTTGCCGATAAAATGTGGCAAGCCGCCTCAAAGGTGTCCTGTTCTATTTCTGCCGTTGCATCCTGGCCAGTTGTTGGGAGATGCAAGCTTTCGGCCACCAATGCTTCGGTGATCTCGATTTGGGAACCACAAACCGTCGCGATGATCTTGTCGTAAGCGATGGTTGCGGTGTTGAAGAACTCTTCGACCGCATCTTTGTAAATGACGTGAGGACCGCCTAGGAAATATCCCAGACCGGTTTTAATCAGCCGGTCAATGACTGCTTTCGCCTCAGTCGTCCCATTCAGCCGGATTTCCTCGAAATCCACTTGAGAGTAGAGTTTGAACAATACCGACTCACGACCCATGTTAAAAGAGTTTGAGAATGAGAGAAAACCGCTTCAAAGAGTTTAGAAAACTTAGAGAGATAAAGTGAATGCGCGTGAGAATGAAAGAAAATGACCGAAGGTCCCTTTTATAGACGCGGTTTGGAAGCCCAACCGTCCCATCATTAATGGGCGGGAATTTTCCCTCCAAGATGAAAAGTCGCCAAACTATGGGCGGTAAACAAGAAAGGTGGGCGGCAAGTTTGAGCGGGAGATTTCCCTCCAAAATCCTTTTGCCTATGTCATGGATGACGCATTCTTTTCTTTGAGGCCGAATGATTGAGCGGTTTCTAAGTCGAATCAGACATTTTGATTGATCAGAGTGTTAACAGTTTTAAGCAGATGTTATGAGACCGGATAAGAACGCGGTCATAGTTTGAGGATCGGTTACTTAGATAAATATTCAAAGAATTGAGAAGACACTGTCTTTTAAACTGAACTGATATTAAAAGCCAAGAGATATCAGATAAAGGAAACCGATTATAAGATTCGGTACAGAGATAGGCATATAGAAGCAATGAAAGTACAGCCTATTCAAAAGACATTCTCCAGAGTCGTTCTCTTGCCGAATCACTGTTGAGGATGTTTGAAGAGGAGGCCGGTGTGCCTGGTCCGAACTCTGGTCGGTACCCAAGAATCAGCTTGCTGATATGCGGTGCATACCTGAGACCTTTCTTGGTCAGCACCATATTCTTCAAGTTTTCCCATATGACCGATGACCAGTTGATGGCCGATTTGCAGAGAATGTTGGTCATGATGTTATAGGTATTCTTGGAATACCGTTGATTAGGTGACTGATACAGAATTGACCGGGTCACGATTTCTAGCAGTAGCTGACCGTGACTAGCAAGTCGGGTTTTTGGCCCAAAGTGTTCCACCGGAGAGGAGGTGGCCGACAGGTATTGTGCGGTATCAGATCCCGCACGGTCCTGAATAGTCGGAAAGTCAGAGAAACCTTCAGTGGGTAGACCGAATAGTGAGGCAAATTCAACCTCGTCGATCCAGAACGTGTGGTCTCTGATAGTAGAGACGATGTACTTCTCCCTGATGCAGGCGCTTCGAAAGAAGGCCTTGACATCATCTATAAGAATGGAATCGGCTTCTTCAAGAAACGGTTGAAGACCGGTTTCAACAAGAGAGTCATACATGAGTTTCTCCTTAGTGGTGCAATCCCTTATGTCCGTGCAAGATTCGAAATCGATGCATAGAAAGTTTCCCAGAGTTCTGCTCGGCATGGTTTCGGTATAGAGAGAGAAACGGGATTCAAGAAGAAGAGAAGTGATTTTTGTACTTTCGGATGTGATAAAATGAGGAGAGGAAGGCTCCTTATATAGGATCGGTTTTGGAGGGAAAATCTAAGCATTGATGGTCAGTTTTGTTTTATTAAGGAAAAGAATCTTTACCTTTTCAAGGCGCATGGGGAAGTGGCAAATTGCAGGGCCCTAGGTAAATGTTAGTTGGGAAGTAACCGGTTCGGTTGGATATTAAATGTACGGGTGGTTGGGGGTTATCTCATTGATTGGGATTATCACATTAAATACACTTAACACATAACCGATATTAATTAGATAGGAATTGAAAATAGTAGAGACAATGCCGAAACATGGCATACATGAACGATGAAGAAAACAAATAAAACCGAAATAGACATGGATGAAGCCGATATGATCAAACTTGAGTTGGTTAAGAATGCATCCGGTACATGCTGCAAAACGACCGGATGCAGGAAGGAGTAACTTAGCGGGCGCGGGGATTGAAATCTTGAGGGAGGTTGAAGTTCCTCCTCCTCCATTCTCTCTCAAACCGATCATAGAATGAATCGGTCGTCTCTCTGGTTAGTACCTAGGCCTGGTTCAAACCCTCGCCAGGACAAGTTGGAACACCAAGTTCCACCAGAAGGGTGCTTATTTGTGGAATAAGACCGACCGACCGGATGTTGACCATCCAGATGAGAGTGTCGAATAGCACCCGGGACCAGTTGACCGGCGTGCTGGTGATGATGGCCGCCATCATGTTGAAATTCGCCGCGCAATAGGTGTTGGTGACATCTCTTCCAAAGATGCCCCTTCCTATTACATCGTTGAGGAGCTGATACTCAGCCCTCAAGAGAGACTTAGAGCCATGATCATCAACAGGCTCATCCGACCGGGCAAGGGAGATGGAGACCTCTGCCTTAATATCGGCCGGAGGATTGAGGTCTGTGATCCCTTGCTTGGGCAGACCGAAGCACCGAGCGAAGTCCTGCTCGGTGAAGTCGAAGATTATACCCCCAACCTTTGATTGGATGTGGGTATCAAAGTGGGGTGTGCCCCGGAATACCCTGGCATTATAGTAAAATTCCAAGATGGATTCAGGGTAGATAGTTTGCTTGTCATCCAGAAAATACTGGAGGCCAGTATCTTCCAGTTTCTTGATCATCCGATACACCTCATAGTGTTCGGTACCAGAGAAGGATTCAAAATCGACTTGGAGGATGTTTGGGAATTGAGACATGGTTAGGTTGCCTTAGTGAGAGGATGTTCTTGTGACTTGTGAGTGTTAAGGTGAGCGTTTGCTTCACTTAAATACTAGTTTAGGGGCTATCCTATTGTCCAAGCATTGAATGGGATGACATGTATTAACTGCAGGATAAGAGATTTTGCATGAAATAGGCAAGTTTGCAGTCTAGGTGTCGGTCATAGGCCTGAACCGTGAAAGATATCAAAAGATCTTCACGTCTTTTTAGGCGCGACCATGTTACTTTGAAAGGGTAATGATGCAGAGCAGATATCCTTAACCTCTGATAACTATTCCTCTTCTATTTGAAATTCAAATAATCTAGGGTAGCCTGCTTCCGAACCGGTCAGGTATCAGTTGTTCATCCCGATGCTCTAATACCAATTGTTAGGATCTAGGTCGCCGCTGGTGGACCGGGGGTTGGACCGGTTAGCGGTTCTCACTCGTAGGGTGGTGGTTAATCCGGTTAGAGATTAACACCGGGGTTTCAATACTACACAACCTGTCACAAACCCTTGAACTAGGTTCAAGTGCGGAAGAGGTTTGCTTTCAGGTTGAAGCTGCACACTTGTATGATAGGCACGGTCGGTTTCGGATGATGAAGATTTGGAGATGATGGGTCGGTTTCGGTAATCTGGATATTCGGTATGATTAGTATAAAGTCGGTTTGGAGCGATATGGTTAAGTTAGTCGGTTATATAATGAAGCCGACAGAAAGTAAATAACACAACAGATTTTATGGATGTTCGGAGATAAAACTCCTACGTCACCCCTTCCTCTCGAAACCGCGAGAAGGATATTCACTAAGGAATACAAGTACAGGCCGATCGAGACTTATTTCCTGCTCGATAACACTCTTACAATTTACACCGAAGTTGTAAAACACACTTTAACTTTCAACACTTAGGCTTTCTAGAATAGCACACTTTTATCACTTGTAGTAAATGCTCTTAGCGCTTGTTATCCCAATGTATGTCCCACATTTACTCTTCTGTAACTGCCTCCTTTTATAGGTGAAATATGCCAACGATCATATTTCACTGCCTTGAATCTGATTGGTTGATCAGCGGTGCAGTGATTCAGTGTCTCAGAGGTTCAGACCTGCGGTCGTTTCCTCAGACCTGATGGTCAAGCTCAGGCCTGGCATTATGTCTCAGACCTGGCGGTCTGTTCATTCGGTGTGCAGGACAAGCCTGCCGGGTTTGTCTTTTACTTGATATAGACACTGTCTGTTTGGACAGTTGTCTGTACTTTGAAGATTTCCTTTCTGGCTTATCCCGAAGTAGAAGGATCCGGTAGTACTGTTTTCTGCAGCCTACAGTCTTTCCTCAGACTTGCATGGATATGGAAGTATTCAGTCTGTTCCTTTGGTATCATTCTCAACAGATACCCAAATTGTCTTCTTGCACTGGTCGGTCGTTTGTCTTGGCCGAATGTGTTTTGGTATTGATGTAACCGGACTTCTTCCGGTTATTCTTGTTTTGTGGATGATCGGTTGTTTGATGGTTCCGGTTTTGAGCTTTGGCCGATCCTTCCTTTGTGCGGTCACGTTCCGAATACTCTTGATTGGTTTGGTAGCTTGACCGGTTAGGTTTCTTCAGTCAGTTCTCTTGTTCATCCGGTCCGGTTCCTTGTTCCTGCATGGGAAGTTTGTTTAAGTTAAGTTTATTTGAACCGGTCTGAATTTATCTAACATTGACAGAGAACTATTATCATCTTAGAGAAAACACAAAGATGAATCTAGCACACAAATACTGTAGATTCTTACAATCACGACATTGTAAATAAAGTTTAGTGAATTTAGAAAGCAATACAACGTCTCTTTATTTTTATATAACATCTTGAAAGATGATTAATAAGAGTTATCGATGTACAAGAACAAATTTTATACTACAAAGGTTCTAAGGAAGGAATTCTTTATGGGTCTATCGACGTGCCATAAAAGAATTTCAAATATACGCCTAGTCTGAGCTAGGAAGATTGGTACTGCTTGAGGAAAATTCTCTCAAGATGATGGAGGATTCTTTTAATTTGTTATCAGAGTGTGTGATATGAACTATAAAAATATGGTCATGGTCTTGGTGGTATTTCGATGATTCTATGCATGCTTTAAAACAAACACTCCTAGAATGAACTAGGGAGTCTTGATTTCATGATGCATGAATGCATGCTTAGCTCAGGGCTTGGTTGAAATGCATTTGTTAGATAATACTTGTAATACTGAATGCATGTTTTAAAATTCAATACTCTTAATATGAACTAGAGTGTTTCAGAATTTAGTGATGCAAATTACATTATTAGCTCTAGGACTAAAGGGGTGCAAGCTTGAAAATTCTCCTGGTAAAGACCAGGGTATTTTGCTTTCTTGGCATAAAAGTTAGTGAAAAACTTGATCTCATCATCGCGTGGTTAGCTTTGAATCAAAACATCTTCAACATTTTAAGACTCGTGAAAGGCTCTAGACCGTTTAGAGAAGGTTTGATTTCAATTCACTTTTCTTTTTCTTGATACGAATGAAATTACATAGAGTTAGTTCCCAATTGTATGCAAGCAATAGATTTTAGAAATGGTTACTTGATAACCGAAGTTAGACTCTTAGTGAAGATTCAAATTCTTTGCGCCGTTCATCTTTCGGGATTAACATTTTGGAATTTCTTCTTCTCCTACATGCTCTTTTCTTATTCTTTTTTCTTTTTTCTTCTGCTTTAAAGAAAAATCTTTAAAAATTCTGAACTTGAGCAAGCTTATACTCAGGATATTGGTTGAATCAATACACTTAGTAAATTTTCCTGACGGTGATTTCAAAATTTTGATCATTGTGAGTATGTTATTTTTTTAAACGACTAAGGTGTATATGGCCAAATCGATACACCTAGTGAGATTGCGCAGTGGTGATTTCAAAACCCCAACATTCACAAATGTATTTATTGGGTTCTTTTTATGTTATTTTTAGTTGAAGTATCATCGGTATATCTGACAGTTCAACATACCCAACGAGATTGCCTAGTCATATTTTCACTGTTTCAACCTTTTGATAAATACTCAACCCTTCAAATTCTTGGTCTCTAACTTTACCGCTATTACGACCTTATGTTTCCTTATTTAGAAAAAAATATTCTTTTATTTTGACTCAACTTTGTCAACAAACAAATATATACATATTAAAAATGATATCTTAATACCATAATAAAAATGTAGTATATAAGAGAATGTATGTATACATGTATAAATAAATATATTAGTTAGTAATCACCATATCACATTCTTATTAATTATCGACGCTTAATTAATTTAAGATGGATATATTATAGTTAATTATTTTAAAATTGAAACCATGATGTTTCAATTATAATCAATTTAATTATTATTAATAAATATATTTATTATTTTTCTGAAAATTATAAGCTAACATTTTAGTTACCTTTTATTTATTATTATTAATAACTTTAGTAACTATAAAACATTTAATGAAAAAGAAAACAAATTATTGTTTTCTAATTTATTTTCAAGATAACGTTTATATATTGAATATACAATTTTTCTTGAGAAAATTTATATGTAAACATATATTAGTTTATAAAATTAAGTTTTTAACAACACAAAATATTAATAATTAACATATATATACGTGTATAAGACTTATCTTTAATAGTCGACTCTTCTCCTTTTTGAGGTATAATTTCAACTTGTCGAAATGAGTCATCATCTCTTTTACAACATCGTAACTCGTATTTCTGAAATATCAAAGACAAATATTTCGACAGCAAAGCTACTAAATAACTTAAAACACGGGCTATGTTGTAAGATTGTTAGATATATTTACTTTAAATAAACAGAATATATATATATATATATATAATGATGTTACAAATAAATGAAATAAAAAATGAAATCACTAGAATATTTTATTGATTTGAGGCATGTGCTTAACACATTTATCTTAAAACAGTTTCACCGTCTCCCTTTGTGCTGGAGCTTATCACAGATGACTATCTCCTAGGGTACAACGACTAGTAGTGATTCACCACCGAAATCACTACGCAGTGAACTTGACAAAGTACCTAAATCAATCATCGGTTTTCAATAGAAATACGACGAGTCAAGAACTCGAAAAACACTAAATTGAGTGAAGAACTCGAAAAATACTCAAGAAAACAAAGAAAAACCTTTCGAATTCTAAAGAGATAATAAAATGATTGAAGAAGAAATATGAGATATTTGAATAGTTCCAACATGAGGGGATATTTATAGCTGGAAATTAAACCATCACAATAAATTCATTTATCAATAGAACGGCTGATAATTCATCTAACGATTGCCATTCCTAGACTCTTGACATTTCAAGACTTTTGGCATTCGATCTATCCATTGGCATTCGATCTTATCCACTTATCCACTAGCATTAAATTTTACCAAAAATTCATATTTAAATTTGGTATGAATTTATATTTATTTGAATTAAATTACATTTAATTTATTTATCCAAATTCACATTTTCATGTAATTAATGGAATTAGTTTAAAATTCCAATATTTCTTTAGTTTAATGCATTGCATTGTAGAAATCTTATTGATGATTGTTGAAACAAAAAAAATGTTATCATAGTTAGTAGACGTAGATGGACTAAAGGTGGTAGTTGTTTGGATACATAGTCAGTCATTCTATGATTTCATATTGGGTTGTATGACAGTTGGATCATTCTTTGTAAGTATTTTCACTTTCAAAAGAATGGTCTGTTATCTTAGTGTTTTTTCTGATAAATAATTTGGATGGAGAGAAATATAAAATCTTTAACTGATCAAAATTTCAACTAGTATGCCTCATTGTAAACTCCATCTTATGATATTGTTTAGGGAAATATTAAGGTATAGTAAAAGTTGGTCGGGAACATCGTTGATTTGTTTGAAAACAAAGAGATTGATATATAACATTTCCAATTGAGGTTGATTCTCCTTTCCGCTTAATTTCGCTTTTGCCTGTTAGGTATTTTGTCTTTAATTATAGAAAATATATAATAATACAATATTACAAGGAAATAAAATAAAGTAAAATGTACAAAGAACGAAATCACTAAAGTTAAAGGTTGATTCGAGGTATGTACTTAACACATTTTCCTTAAAATAGTTTCATCGTCTCCTCTTGTGTTGGAGTGTATCAAATATGATTGTCTCACAAGATACAACGAATATAGTAGTGAATCAACACTAGAATCACTACGCAGTGAACTTGACAAAGTACCTGAATCGATCACCGGGTTTATAGAATAAATATCGAGAGAATTATCTCTTAAAATTTTAGAGAGAGGGATAAATCATATAGTGTTTTAAAGATGAGGATGTTTTATATTGTTGAAAGATACCATTAATCATTGATCCATTAGCGACATTCATTGACATTGATTGGCTTTTGCATTTCCTTTTCATTAGAAAAAGACATGTTAAATAATTTTCTAAATTCTAATAAATTGATAGAAATAATCTCATTAAGGATATATGACAATTAACATAATTAAATACATTTAATTTGTTAATTATTATTCAAGACATTAAATGTTAAATACATAATTAACGAATTTAAATTAACTAATTCAAATTATACATTTCCCTCTAATTGTACCATTTAATTCACCTTTGAATTTCATGTGAATTTCATTTGATATTATTACAAACATTCTAATTTTTATTCATTAATGAAATTTATAAAAATTAATTTAAAATTCCAACCATCCCCAATATTAATGGAAATTGAAAGTTTAATATGGTGAAAGGTTCAACAATTGAATCCTATGTAAAATAGGTAGGTATTACTATTTGAACATTTCCTTATGAAAATATATAACTTTACTAGTTGATTAGTTATCTTGATGTTCTTGAACTATTCTTCCCTTTGTGTAAATGATTACACACTTTCACATAAAATTATCCTTGATAAATGTCATGTTCTCATATTTGTGTCCGTTTTGGTCATGTACACGCACATAGTTCTGTGAGAGAATCTAGAATTGAGCTGTGCAAATTTTTCAAAGCAGTCACACTTCTCCCTAATATAGGTGATCTCTTTGATAGCAAAGAACCATTAAAAACAATATTCTTATCCTTATAAAATCCATATTGTTTCATTATAGGATCAATCCCCAATTAATCTTTCAAGTTAGTATAATTAGGTTGTCCCATTGAACCTAGTTCTTAGGATCTCTTGTATGAATATATTGGATTTTCCTTCATACAAACTCATAGTTTCCTCATGTCTTAAAAACACTTTCAAACTAACTATCTATTCAAAAATTTGGTTAGTGGATCCACAATGTTATATTTGACTAACATAGTCAAATATGATAACTCTATTAGAGATTATAGTCTAATGACATTATATATAAGACGTTTGTGTTTAGATTTGTCATCACTCTAAGCTTATCAAATTTAAAATTAGTATTACTATTATTAAAATTTCCGTTGGTACATTCTTAGATAATATTGAAATATATTTTAATAAAAAATATAATTATTCGAAAATGCTTATCATTTAAACATTATTTTATGAATATTGTTTACTTGACTAACTAGTGGACAAAATTTATTTGAACTATTATTCTTTCATGTAACGATTACATATTTTTCGACATAAGTCAAAAATATAGATTATATCGTTTAATCTATCAATAAATTTTTTTTAAAAGATTTTTATAGGTATATTGCACTTCCAAGTGTAAACATATTCACTTGTATACATAAAATCTTTCATTCAATAATATTAATATATCATTTAATAATAACAAGCTATTTTGTGTAGTGTAATTCACATCCTTAATGAATTTAATCGTTTTTTATCGTATTTTTTTGCGAAAAAACTATCGTATACATAAAAGTATATAATGAAATAAATATTTTCATTATCTTCATGATATACACAATTGTCATATTCAATGACTTAAATTCACTTACAATTAAAATATGATCAAATTTTCATATCATTATTATAAAGTTTGTTATAAGTCATACAAAGACTTTATAAGTTAAATTTTCTTATTAATCTATTTCATAAAATATATTTTGAAGATAATAATTCCTTCATTTTTTTTGAAAAAATGTCAAAGAAAAGGCTTCTATTGAATCATAAAATCTCAAATTTGAAAAGATCTATCTGAGCATCAACTAAGCAAATATAAACAAGACATTTTCTTGTTATTATATTTCTTTTTGTTAAGTTGTACAACATTATCTTTTGTAAAAAATATATTTTTCCAACAATAAATTATCTTTTTATTTATCATTATATACACAATAATTTTTGTGTTATTATAAATAAGAAAATTTGTCCCACATTCGTATTAGTACCCTTTTAAATTACAAGAGAATTAAATTCATTTTTTTTAATCAAGAGATCGCCTCACAATATTTTTGTTATACTTATCATTAAATTAATAAGATGACTATGATAAGATCATTGCTACCAATAAAGACTAAGGTAAGACTATTATTAACAACTAACGATAAATTCTTCGATAATAATACTGTGAGGGATTAGTATATATTTCTATTCTTCACAAATCCTCCAAACTCTTAAAACAGATTCAAGTGCGAAAGTGTTCGTCAAATTTGAAGCTTTGAACGACCGAATGTAAATGGAAGAAAATAAAGAACACATGGAGTTTTATGGATTTTCGGAGATAAAACTCCTACGTCACCCCTTCTTTCATAACCTGAAGGATATCCACTAAATACTTTGAATCAAATACAACTCACTGAGCTAGATAACTCTTTGTTGAACAGAACACCCTCTATTCAACTTACAATGTTCTCACAACTAGACAGTAATTGGGTTTCTCTCTTGATCTTGAAGGATGTAAGAAGTCAGTAAGAGCAAGAGCAAGATTGTAAGTCAGATCACCGAGAGAGCGAGGAGAGAGGGGGATTAGTCCGTTGTCCTTGAGCATCTATTTGTAGTACAAGGACACCAACGGTCGAATCTTCTTTGTGGACATGTGGCATGTGTCCGTTGAAAGACTTCCCATAGTACCAAAGTACATCAAACTCAGATCAATTGAATAGTGGCCGTACCGAACAATTAGTGCGCCAAATATCCTCTAATATTGTCTTGTACTAGAAAGGCAGTTGAAAGGATATTTACGTACGTGGCGTTCATTCATTTGATGTAATTAACTAGCTTGTCAGACTGCACCGAAGTGAGTGGAGTAGGAGTAGAAGACATCTTGTTGATCGTAGTTCGACGTATGTTTTCTTCAGATGGCGGCTAAAGCAAGGCATTAGACGTTCTCCTTTAGACCTCGTCTAAAGAAGTTAGGCGTCCTCGTCTAACTATGCATCCCTTTAGACATCGTCTAAAGGAGTTAGACGACCTCGTCTAACTACGCATCCCTTTAGACCTCGTCTAAAGGAGTTAGACGTCATCGTCTAACTACGCATCCCTTTAGACCTCGTCTAAAGGAGTTAGACGTCCTCGTCTAACTACGCAACCCTTTAGACCTCGTCTAAAGGAGTTAGACGTCCTCGTCTAACTACACATTCCTTTAGACTTCGTCTAAAGGAGTTAGACGTCCTCGTCTAACTATGCGTCCCTTTAGACCCCGTCTAAAGAAGTTAGACGTCCCCGTTTAACTACGCATCCCTTTAGACCCCGTCTAAAGGAGTTAGACGTCCTCGTCTAACTACGCATGCCTTTAGACCCGTCTAAAGGAGTTAGACGTCCTCGTCTAACTACGCATCCCTTTAGACCTCGTCTAAAGGAGTTAGACGTCCTCTTCTAACTACGCATCCCTTTAGACTTTGTCTAAAGATGTTAGACGTCCTCGTCTAACTACGCATCCCTTTAGACCCCGTTTAAAGGATTTAGACGTCCTCGTCTAACTACGCATCCCTTTAGACCTCATCTAAAGGAGTTACAAGACCTCGTCTAATTATGTATCCCTTTAGAACCCATCTATTGTAATTAGACTACCTCGTCTAACTACGTTTCCCTTTAAACCTCGTCTAAAGGAGTTAGACTACCACATTTAACTACACGTCCCTTTAGACCTCCTCTAAACGAGTTAGACGACTTTGTCTAACTATGTTTCCCTTTAGACCTCGTCTAAAGGAGATAGCCTTCTTTAGACAACATCCAAAGTAGTATAGTCTTATATATACATCTGCATAAAACAAATAGACAACTTAGCTTTATTCACAACTAAGTTGTAAGAAGATCATCCAAATAAAGTGAGCATAAAATAAGCTTATTCTGTAGTTTATTTTAGTCAAAATAGTTTGATCCATCGATTTCCCCTTTTTTGATGATGTTAAAACTTAGTTAGAAGATTAGGAAAATAGACACATCAGATTTCCCCTTTATTCTGGAGTTGTCTGAGAAGATGAGTTTCATCTCAGACAAAACTTCATCAAAGGAGGAAGGGAACTCAGATATCCCTTCAGATGGAAGCTTGAAGAAAAGGGTGAATGTTTCCTAACTGAAACATATATTACCGTGGATTCTTGCACGGATGAACTTATTGTGGAAGAATCTAGCAGTCTCGAAGAATTTACGAACCACCTGTTCGTGAAAGATACAGTGAACGCCTAGAAACTTCTTCAACCCAGAAGTTTCAAGAGATTTGAACATAGTGACCATTTCTGGAATCACTACAGAGGAAACATATGCAAAATATATTTGGAGAGAGTTTACTACGAGAGATTCTATTCTGATTTAGTGTTAGGAGAGCTTGGGATTCAGACTACTAAGACACATAAAATGTTTTCTTAGAGAGAGAAGGCGAAGATTTAGAATCACAAGAGGGATAGAAAATCTCTTTGAATATGAACGTTACTTTTATAGAGTGAGACTGACGTATGACTTTTAAATCATTGACTAGATAAACCGTCAAAAATATAAAAACATATTTCCAAGAAAATCATCATTTAAAAATGCAGCATTTAAAGATGATAATAAAAGTTTATCATTAATGCTAAGACGTGAAGTAGAGGGACATCAGAAATTTTAGTCATCTTTTTAACATTGAGAGACACATGTCTTCAAGTTATTAGAAAGATGACTGTTCAATTTTTGGTAGGAAGCGTACATAGACATCTCATGAAATAGTGGACAGCTGTGTCAATCGTCTGAAGATGAAAAGTCTAAAGACATACGTAGTTAGACGTCTAATTTGTTATTCGCATTCCTTGCGTCTAAGTTGGGTAGAAATCTGTTTAGACGTGGGCGTCTAATTACGCTCGTCTCATAGACGTCTAACAGATGTCTGCCTAATGCATAGACGTCTAGCAAACATAAAAGAGCAAGTTGCTTAAAGAAGTATACGTCTAAGTAGGTATTTTCTTTAGACGACTAATCTATTAGACCGGTTAGTCAAGATCTAAAATTCCTAAAATATTTCTAAAGTGAGAAAACATAGTCTCGGGTAGTGGCTTCTTGAACACGTCTGCCACTTGTTGATCTGTTGGGACATATTCAAGGCGAATTTGCTTATTACTGACATGCTCTCTGATGAAATGATGTCTTATTTCGATATACTTTATCCGAGAGTGCATCACTGGATTCTAGGTTATTGCACTTGTGTTGTCGCAGAAAATCGGAGACTCCTCTGCCTCAATTCTATAATCCCTCAGCTTGTTCTGGAACCCACAAAACCTGAGAGCAGCAACTCCCTGCTGCAAGATATTCAGCTTCAACTGTAGATGTGGTAACAGACGTCTACTTCTTGATGAACCAGGAGATCAGACGATCATCAAGGAACTGGCAAGTTTCACTGGTGCTTTTTCGATCAATCTTGCACCCTGCATAATCTGCATCTGAATAACTAGTTAGATTGAAACTGGAATCTTTCGGATACCACAGTCCCACATTTTGATTTCCATTTAAATATTTCAAAATACGCTTTGCATCCATATAATGAGATTATTTAGGATTAGCCTAGAATCTTCCACAAACGCCGACAACAAACAGGATGTCTGGCCGGTTGGCAGTAAGATAAAGCAAAGAGCCAATGATTCCTCTATAGGTAGTGATGTTAACACTTTGTCCATCTTCATCTTTGTCTAGCTTGCTGGAAGAACTCATTTGAGTGGCTGCAGCCGAGCATCTTTCCATTCCAAACTTCTTTAACAATTCCCTAGTGTATTTAAATTGGTTGATGAAAGTTCTTTTTCAAGTTGACGAACTTAAAGACCGAGGAAGAAGGTTAATTCTCCCATCATGCTCATCTCAAATTTATTCTGCATTAGCTTGGCAAATTTCTCACATAATTTGGGTTAGTTGACCTAAATATGATATCATCAACATAGACTTGAACAAACTGAATATGAGAATCTTTAATAAATCTTAACAAAGTTTTGTCAACTGTGCCGATGACAAAGTCGTGATCAAACAAGAATTTAGTCAAAGTGTCATACCAAGCTCTTGGAGCTTGATTCAAACCATATAAAGCTTTGTCAAGTTTAAAAATGTGATTTGGTAAAGAGTGATATAAAAAACCAAGAGGTTGTTCAACATATATGTCTTCATTTAAAGTACCATTTAAAAATAAACTTTTCACATCCATTCAAAAAACTTTAAAATTCTTATAAGATGCATAAGCTAGAAAGATTCTGATTACCTCAAGTCTAGCTACATGTGAATATGACTCCTCAAAGCCGATTCCTTCCTCCTATCTATATCCTTGAGCCCATCGGGCTTTGTTTCTTACAACTAAGTCATCTTCGTTGAGCTTGTTTCGAAAAACCTATCTTGTTCTAATGACCGATTGATCAGTCGACCTTGGAGTTAGATGTCACACTTTATTTCTCTCAAATTGGTTTAACTCCTCTTGCATTGCATTTATCCAATCTGGATCAAGCCCTACTTCATCGATTTTCTTTGGCTCAATTTGAGAAATAAAGGCGGAGTTTTCCATTTCATCCAATAATTGACGTCTTGTCCTACGAAGAGAGTTATGATTGTCAATTATCAATTGAGGTGGATGATTTCTGTTCCATCTAAAGTTTGATCCTAAAGTGTTAGGTGTCTAATTAGATGGCCCCGCGACGTCCGAACTGTTAACAATATGTTGACTATAAGTTTGGACGTCTGGTTGATTCTCAACCGGATCAACCAATTAATCAGACGAATAATTCCTTTTGACAAGAGCTTCATCTTCACTATCAGATTCAAAACTTGTCGCTTCTAATCTGTTAGTAATCTCAATGGAATCAATAAAATTGTTTTCAAAAGATTCATCACAAACATAATGATATGATTCCTCTATAGTTTGTGTTCGATTATTGTACACTTTGAAATCCTTACTAACTAAAGAGTAGCCTAACATGATTCCAACATTTGTCTTAGCATCAAAAGTGGTCAAATAATCTTTTCCATTGTTATGAATGAAACACTTACACCCGAAGACACGAAAGTAAGAAATTGTAGGAATTCTTCCATAAAACAGTTCAGAAAGTGTTTTGTCAAAGCGTTTATTAATTATTGACCAATTTTGTGTATAGCATGTTTTGTTCATGGCTTCTGTCCAAAACTTCTGAGGAACACCTGAGTCATCAAGTATAGATCTCGTTGCTTCCTTTAGTGTTCTGACTCTTCTCTCAACAATGTCATTTTGCTGTGGAGTTTTGGCACTAGACAACTCGTGTCTAATACCAGACTCCTCGAGATAGGAAGTTAGGCATTTGTTGGTGAACTTAGTTCTCCGATCACTTCTAATTGAGATAATGCTTAAAGTTTTTAGTCTTGAAGTCTTATAAGGATCTTAATCAAATTCTCAACCGTCTGATCCTTAGATTGCAAAAACTTAACCCACGTAAATCTTGAAAAATCATCAATAATTACTAGGGTAAATCTCATTCCTCCTAATCTCTTTATAGGAATTGGACTGAAAAGATCCATATGTAAAAGTTCCAAGCACCGGTTGGACTGAGATTTCCCTTATTTTTGAACGATGATTTTCTTTACTTGCCTAATTAGGAGGGAGAAAAAACCCTGTCCTTTGAAAACTTCAAATTAGGTAAACCAAAAACTAAATTATGCGAACAAATGTTTTTAATGGTTTTAAAATTAAGACGATTTAACCTCTTATGCCATAGCCAGTTTTAATCATGTTTGGCAATCATACATATGGGATTAGATATCTTATTTTTCTAGTTCATTTTATAAGAGTTTCTTACCTTGCTTCTGGTCAGTAGAGTGTTACCCTACTAATCCTGAACCAGGCATGCATGCGTTTGAAAGTCAACAAAAAATCCATTATCACATAATTGACTAATATTGATCAGATTGTAACATAAGTTCTCAACAAGTACCGCATTGTTGATGGTTAGATTACCATGGATAGTCTTACCCTTACCCATGGTCTTACCTTTGATGTTATACCCAAAAGTAATCTTAGGCCCTGAACAGTCTGTAACCTTAGTTAGAAATCGTCTATCTCCAATCACGTGTTTGGAGCATCCACTGTCCAGATACCAAACTGATTCCTCCAGGCAGTTAATCTGATGTACCTACATAAAAACATATTTACAATATTTTGGTACCCACATTCACTTGGATCCTCAATCAACCAGTCCCTTAAGAATACATAATTGAGTTATTTTGATGGATTTCCCTTTTGTGTTGTGATGAGTGTGTATGATTAAAGCTTAGAAGATGTCTTCTTGCTAGCAGCTGAGACTTTAAATTTAGAGGATGATTTTTGTTTAAAACTCCTTGGCTTCTTGTCAGGTTTTGGTTTTCCAGACCTACTAGCTGCTTCCTTTATAGGTTTCAGCCAGTTTACAATTGGCTTAACAAAAGTAATCTCATCCTTTAAGGTTAGATCCTCATAGCTTGAATTAGTTCCTTTGTCGGTCAAACTCCCTTTAACAAAGTTTATTGGCTTAAACTTGTCTGTTGCTGAGTTTAACTTCATATTGGACTTATCTGGGATAGCATGGTCAAATCCTAAACCGAATTTTCATCCGGTAGGCCTCAGCATACTAATATGCTATCTGATAGCATCTTCAGACCTTGTCCAAGAACTGACTATATAAGTTAAACATTGGTTCTCAGACGAAAAAGTTTGAATCTTTTCCTTGAGCGTCTCATTCTCAGATGAAAACTCAGCCACTTTGTTTTCAGAAACTTTTTGTTCAAAAACTTGAGATGAAAAAGATTTATTAGTCTCATATTTTGATTTTATTTCATTAAATGAGTCTGATATTCTTGTACTCAATGACCATGTCATTGAGTGCAGCAGTTAAATCATCTCTTATAAACTCTTTCGAAGAGAAGTCGAATACCTTGGATTGGTCATCTACCATTAAGCATGTGACAACTTCATTATCGCTATCGCTAGATGAGTCATCTGAGTCTCTATCGGCCTACTTGGACTTGTTTCAACGCTCATAAGAGCCTTATGGTCTTTTCAGTTCTCCTTTATTTGATCATTACAACCATATATTTGAATTAGTTTCTCCTAAATTTCGTTAGCGGAGGAGCATGACTTGATCTCACTAAATATATTCCTATCAATCGACTTGTAGAGAATACCTTTGGCAACATTGTCCAGATTGTTCATCATCTTATCTTCAGTTGTCCATTCACATCTTGGTTTTTTAATCTTTATAGGACCATTAGTGATAACATACCACATGTCGTAATCGAGAGCTGCCAAATACACTTGCATTCTCATCATCCAATAATCGTAGTTTTATTTGGAGAGCAAAGGAATGTGGTTGACGACAAACATGTTTTAAGTTCTTGTTGGTGTTTGCGAATAGAAAACGAGGCTTTGATACCATTTGATTGGATCGGTGCAACCAATAGAGACTAGGGTCTAACTATTGTTAGCAGCTAACGATAAATTCTTCAATAATAATCTTGTGAGGGATTAGTATATATTTCTATTCTTCACAAATCCTCCAAACTCTTGAAATACATTTAAGTGCGGAAGTGTTCGTCGGATTTGAAGCTTTGAGCGACCGAATGTAAATGGCATAAAGTAAAGAACATAGGAAGTTTTATGAATGTTTGGAGATAAAATTCTTACGTCACCCCTTTTTCCACAACCGGAAGGATATCCAATAAATACTTTGAATCGAATACAACTCACTAAGCTAGCTAACTCTCTGTTGAACAGAACAGACTCTATTTATCTTAGAATGTTCTCACAACTAAATAGTAATTGAATTCGATGTAATTAGTTGGCTTGTTAGACTGCACCGAAGTGAGTGGAGCAGGAGTAGCAAACAACTAGTTGATCGTGGTTAGACGTATGCTTTCTTCAAATGGCTGCTAAACAAGCCATTAGACGTGCTCCTTTAGACCTCATCTAATGGAGTTAGACGTCCTTGTCTAACTACGCATCCCTTTAGACCTCGTCTAAAGGAGTTAGATGACCTCGTCTAACTACGCGTCCCTTTAGACCTCGTCTAAAGGAGTTATACAACCTCTTCTAACTACACATCCCTTTAGACCTCGTCTAAAGGAGTTAGACGTCCTCGTTTAACTATGCATCCCTTTAGACCTCGTCTAAAGGAGTTAGACGTCCTCGTATAACTACGCATCCCGTTAGACCTCGTCTAAAGGAATTAGACGTCCTCGTCTAACTACGCATCCCTTTAGAACTCGTCTAAAGGATTTAGAATACCTCGTCTAAATACATTTCCCTTTAGACATTGTCTAAAGGAGTTAGACTATCACGTCTAACTATGCGTCCCTTTAGACCTTTTTTAAAGGAGTTAGACGACCTCGTCTAACTATGTTTTTCTTTAGACCTCGTCTAAAGGAGTTAGACTATCTCGTCTAAATGCGTTTGACATCTTAGATAGCCCGATTTAGACCACGTCTAAAGTAGCATAGTCTTATATATGCACATGCATAAAGGAAATAGACAACTTAACTTTATTCACAACTAAGTTTTAAGAAAGATCATCAACATAAAGTCAGCATAAAATAAGCTTATTCTTTAGTTTATTTTAGTCAAAATAATTTGACCCAACAGACTATTATTATGAATATTTAATTGAATAGATTATTTATATATAATTAGATTAGAATGTTTATTCATATATTAATTATTATTCTCATAATTTCTACATAAAAAACTATAATGCTGATTTAATTAAAATATTTATTTCAACATATTATTTATATAAAATAAATTAAAATATTTAATCAAATAAATATTCATTTACCATGTCACGTGATTTTTTTTAAAAAAAACACAGTGTTCTAAACGGCGGTAGGCGGTGGCGGTGCGGTTAGTGACTGCCTACTGCCTCGGGTTCCTAGGCGTTGAATATAACTATAAATAAATTTAAATATAAATATAATAAAGATGTTTTATAATTACCATTTTACCGAAAATCCAAATTAATATTCTCTAACATAATAACATTTAATAAAAATAAGTATGTAAGCGTAATTAATCTTCTAAATCTTCTATGCATGCACCATCAGCTACATCCATAATTCTCTCATCAACGGACTCAAAATCAACGTTTTCTTCATGTTCCTCATTTAATGTATCTAAATCCTCGTCAAGTTCTCTAATAGTGATTTTCCTTTCACTCCTCCTTGGTCTTAATATTTCATCTTCTCCTGAAGCCTCTGCCACCATCTTCCAAGTAAGTCCTGAACCTAGCTCGACCTCATCTTCATCACCACCCTCAACAAGCCAATCTTGAGCTTCACTAGCTTAAGAACATAAAATCAAATCTCCAACTGTTTCACTTTTACTTTTCTTCTTCATAAGATTGGCGTTGAATTTGACATATTCTAGATCATTCAACCTTGATGTCTCAAGTCTATTCCTCTTCTTAGTATGTATTTAATCAATTATTAACTTATAAATAAAAATAATTATAGTTAATGGATAATAAAACTATAATTTATAAAAAAAAATACCCACCCCTTCAAATTGGCTCCAATTTCTTTCACATCCCGATGAACTACTAGTCAATGAAAGAAATCTCATTGCCATTCTTTGCAAGTTTGGAGTGTCACCATCATAATTGGACCACCATCCAACTTAAAAAATAAAGAGGAAAATAAATAAATGATAGATTGCATATTCGTATCGGTAGAAAAAACTTTCTCAACACAATTCAAGAACTCATTCATAACATTGGCATCTTTTATGTAAGCTTTAATCTTTAAAGTAAAAAAATGGATTCAATAAATAAGCAGTGTAATGCAAAGGGCTATCAAGTCTACCCTTGAACTTTGTATCAACAATCTTCAAAATAGGGATGTCATTTTTTTCTTTTTTGAAGTTTTTTTATCTCTTCCTTGGCTTGTTTAAGTGCTCCAAATAAAAATGCCATTGAGGGTTTTTTGTCACCATCAACAAGACGTAAAACTTTCACTAAAGGGGTGAAAACATTCAAAGCCAAAGAAACCCCATTCCAAAATGAAATGCTTGTTACTGTAGCCTCCACCGCTTTACCTTTCATAGTAGTCCGTAATTTTGTTTTGTTCCACTCATCAGATGTAAACATAAGTCTCAATTGATCTTTCTTTCCTTTGAGACTTTCCAATGTCAAAAAGGAGGTAGCAAATCTAGTCACCCCAGGCCTCACAATATCTCTTTTCTTAGTATATTTCCTCATAATTGCTAAAGTTCACTGATGTGCATATATAAATATTGTTAGGGCTTTTTCTTTCTCCAGCACTCCACTAAACTTTGATATTTTTCACATTTCTTCAAGCATGAGATTAATTGTATGAGTCGCACAAGAAGTCCAAAAAATGTGAGGTTGTTTTATCTTCAAAAACTCAGTTGTTGTCATATTGTTTGTGGCTTTGTCCGTCACTAATTGAACAACGTGTTGAAGTCCAATTTCATTGATATATTTTTCCACATACTCTAAGATGTAAGTCCCAGTGTGAGCTTCCATAGATTCTTCAATCGAACCCAAAAATGAAGTGCATAATTTACAATTGACACATAAGTTCATAATACTTCTTCTCTTACGGTTCGTCCATGTATGGGTCATTAGTGAACATCCATTTTTCAACCACTATTATTCATGTATTTTTAGAGATAACTTAGTTTTCTCAACTTCTTGCTTCAAAAGTGGCTCTCTTAGAAGATACTGACTTGGAGTTTTGTAGCCTGGGCCAAATTGTCCAACCGCTTCTACAAATTGTCGAAAACTTGAATTGTCAATTGCATGAAAGGGAACCCCTGCCTCATAAACCCATCTAGAAGGATATGCATGAACATCATTTGTAAATTTCAACTTAAGTGCATCGTTTATACTTTGTTGCCTTACTTTTGTTGGATCAATAGTGGATGTCCACTTATCAATAGGCCCAAGGTGCTTCGACTTTTTCCTTACAAAATTTGTCTCTATAGCCAAATCATCTTTAACATCTATATTAACTTCACCTCTTTCTTCTTTTAGCTCTTCAGCATTTGCATATTTTTTATCCTTAGTCTTTTCAATAAAATCTTTGACTCTCCTTTTGTCTTCGTCGGATGCTTTAGGTCATGCTTCAATTTGTCCAACAATGCCAGCAATATGGTGCTTCATTCTATGAACACCTCCTTTAATAAGCTTTTTTACATAATTTGCAAATGATCCAATCCCGCTTCTCTTTGGAAAATAACACTCCATAATCCCAAGCGATATCCTTAGAGTTTCTTTTCAATTCCACTTGAACAATTTCTAACTGTTTATCTTTTTCCGCCATTCACATAACCTAATATAAATAAGCAAAATCTAAATAAACAAGTATATTACATATAGATTCAAATAATTAATATACTGAAGAAGAGATAGTCTGCCTGAAGAAGAGATAGACTGCCTGAAGAAGAGGTAGACGAGTTGAAGAAGAGATAGACTTCCTGAAGAAGTGATAGACGAGCTGCTAAAGAAGAGATAGACGAGCTGCTAAAGAAGAGGTATATGATCGAAGAAGATGTAATTGATCAAGCGAGGTAAGAAGAAGAAGACAAGAAACATATAAGAAGTCGAGAAATGAATTGGAAACGTTAAAGATGAGAAATGAAAAAGATAAATGAATTGGAATGTAAAGAGTCACTTTAAAATTTAAACAAATAGTGGGAGTTTTTATTTATTAAATATATATATATATATATATATAAATATATTAATATTAGTAATTAATTAATTTAAAATAATAAATAATTAAATAATTATGCCTCATGTATAAGCGGAGCGGTGTTGGACCGCCTATCGCCCCGGCCGCAATTTAGAACACTGAAAAAACATAATGTTTTAAGCATCTTCGGCTGAAGCCGTTTGAACATTTATTTTCGGTTGGGCGTTTTATTCGATAATGTAACACATTTGCCACATCTTTAATACAATTAAACATGCTTTTATGGTATTTGCTTTCAAACAAAGACAAATCAATCTAGAATACATGCTTAATTAATTTATGTCATAATAGTCGAATTAGCAATTGGCCTCGTAGGGTTAAACAATGCCAATATTTTTATTTGGATAATATGTTTTATTCTTGTTTGAGTCCCCAAGCTCAAGCTTGACTGAATATGTTTCAGCGACAAACTCTCCAAATTAGTTGTTTTCAAATTAGACACGTAAAGGACAATAACTCATTTTCTTTTTTTTTTTTAATTTAATTAAACAACCAATCAACATGTATTAATGGACAATTATATATATATATGGCTATTAAATGTGTAATTTTAATTAAAATTAAAATTATTTATTTTAATCCTAAATAATTGACTATTAATTTTCTAGAAATCAAAACTGATTTTTTTTCAATTTATTTTCTACACATTGGTATTTTTATTAAATTTTATATATATATATATATATATATATATATATATATATATATATATATATATATATATATATATATATATATATATATATATGAAAAATTCAGCGAAATAAAGTTCACGAATCCGACCGTGGTCTGCCATGTTGCCCGCACATCTAGAAACGCACATTTTAGAACAAATTTATTTTTTCCGAAATAACCATTTCGGGACCGAAAATGAACGTTTCGGGACATTTTTAATTTTCTCTCTACTACCCACATGCATTTAAGGACATTTTAAAAAAAATTTATTTCTTACCTACGTGGCATGCCATGTCGAATCGTGGACTTGTTTTTTTTAGATTTTGGTTGAGTATATATATATATATAATAATGTCTTTTTTATCATTAAAGTTATTCAATCATACAAAATAACCACTTGACCACTCATTTTTTAAGGATTCTAAATCTGCTTCATCATTGAATATTTGAGGCAACATTCATTATCTATTTTTGTAACATCACAATTTGTATTTCTGAAAATTAAAGACAAAGGTTTTCGACGGTATAAAATACTAAATAACTAAAATTATGTTAAGATTGTTAGGTATTTTGTCTTTAATTATAAAATATATAATAATACAAAGTTACAAGAAAATAAAATAAAGTAAAATGTACAAAGAACGAAATCAACAGAGTTAAAGGTTGATTCGAGACATATGCTTAGCATATTTTTCTTAAAATATTTACAATGTCTCTATTTGTTTGTAGATGACTGTCTCCAATTGTACAATGAATCTAATAGTATTTTAACATTAAAATCATTATACAACGAATTTGATCAGATATTTGAACACATTATTTGAATCGATCACCAAGTTTATAGAAAAAAATATCGAGGAAATTGTCTCTTGAAATTCTATAGAGATATATATTATATAATGTTTTAGAAATGAGAGAGTTTTTTATTGTTGAAAAGATTAATTATAAAAATAAAATCAACCAATAATCATTTATTATCTTTTAATTGCCCATTATATTTTATTTTCATTAAAAAAGACAATGTTACATTATTTTTTAAATTGTCAATAAATAGATTAAAAAAATGTCATGAAGGTTAAAATGACAATTAACACGATTAAAAGCATTTAATTTGTTAATGGTTTTGAAAGCCATTAAATGTTAATGGTATAATTTACAAATTTAAATTAATTAATTCAAATTATACATTTGGATCAAATTTCACTATTTAATTGACGTTTGAATTTTATGTGAATTTAATTTGATTTTATTATACACATTCAAATTTTTATTTATTAATGAAATTTATAAAAATTTAAAATTCCAACATGCCTTTGCCTATTATTATATTTTTATTGTTATTTTGTTTTTTTGTCAGCATTTTCATTATTCATGATTTTTTTTTTCATAAAATGAACTTTTCTAAATGATAATAATAATATTGTATGTACATGGGCAGAAAAATTCAATAAAAATTAGTTGTCAAGAAAAACTCATAATCTATTTTATATGTACAATTTATTCCATTATCATTCTCAATTGTTGGGTTTAAGTTGATATGAATAGTTGGGATTGATATCTACTTGCTATGAAGACTAAGAATGAATGTGGAAATGGTTTAAATTATGGTAAAAATGAGATTTTAACCTTCAATTAGATTTTTACAGCTTTTTGTTACAACCACTTACCTTGCAACAATGGTTAAAGGAAGATTCTTTCAAAGCTAACATAAATGAATTCAATCTAGAAAATATAAAATGCCTAAGAATTTACAACAAATCTAAAAGGTATTCATCGGTTCATCAAGGTAAAGGCAAAAGTAATGTGCTAGATATATCTTTAATTGGTTCGAATAGAACTTACAAATTTATTAGGTTGAATATAGCTCACATGTAATTGGATCCAAAGTCCAAACAGATGATGAATCAATTAGAGGGGATAGACTTTGAATGGCAGACACCATGAGTTAGTTTCCTCCACTTTTTGGTTCTCTTTCAATTTTAGCTTGTTCCTAAGAGGCAGAATGATTAGCTGAGAAAGTTTGTCTGCATGATGCAAAAAATAAAACAAATGAGAATTAAAATAAAATTCAAAGTAGAAAAGCAAATTAGAATGTTCTATTTATTAATGAAAATAAGCGAAATTAAAATGTATCCTTTGAGTTAATTTGCAATAAAAAACTAAAAGGACTATGACTTTTTTTTATTAAAGAAATAATATTTTTATTTATATATATTATCACATTTAATAATAGAAAATCATTATAAAAAATAAAACATCAAAACAATACGTTCAAATTAAGTGCCGCCACCATAATGCATGGTTGGGTAAAGTTGGTTGCAGGATCTACATAATTTATTTTTTTTAATAATACAAAATATATAATAATTTAATGTTAAAATAATAAAATAAGATAAATTATTAATTTTATAATTTTAGTTGAAAAGATCAACCTTTAATCTTTCATAGTAATATATATTTTAAGAGGAGTGATATGAGGAGAGAATTTAGAAAAAAGAAGTGATATGAAGAGTGAATTTGGAAAAAGGAATGTGACTACATCACCATTAATGTTTGAAAAAATAAAAAAAGAAAATAGAGAAAAAATTTGTTAATTTTCAGTCCACTGATACATAATTCTCACTTCAAAATTTTTTTCTCCTAATATATAATTTATCATATTTTAATTTTTACATTATTATTTCTCTATTCTCATAGTTTATTTATCTTTTCTCTCTCATTAATTATACATTCACCTTAAAAAATAATAATTTTATATTTAAATATATATATATATATATATATAATTTAAGAATATATTTAAGTTTGCTATATATATAATTATAATATTAATGATTTTAATAGTTTATATATATTAATGATTTTAATTAATAGTTTATCTATAATAATAATAAAATTTAAGAGAATAACATATTATACTTTATATTTTAGTTAAAAAGTTAAATAATAATAAATTAAAGTGATAAAAATAGTCAAATGTCTTTTTAAGTCATAGAGAAATTGGTACACTTCATATTCATATTTGTAGTTGAAAATATGCATCAACTCATTAACTTTGATTATGTAAAAGGATATTTAAGTGATACATTTTTAGATAATATTATTTAATTGGTATGAAAAACTTTTTTTTTTAATTAAATTGTACAATTTATTAACTTAATATATATATATATATATATATATATATATATATATATATATATATATATATATATTTATATATAGTAAATTAATGTTTGAATTTTTTTACTAAGTATATTATATAATTAATCATTCTTTATTCTAATCAAAATATTTTTATTTTATTAAATAAAAAATAAGTTCATAGAGAGAATAAGATAAAAATAATTAATAATTTTATATTTATTTTACTTTGGTCTCTCTCTATATCCTTTAAAAAGTATAATATATATATATATATATATATAATAAATTTATATCAATATTTAAAAAATATACAATATATATATATATATATTAAAATATTTTTAACAATAACAAATTTATATTTAAGTATATATATATATATATATAATTTAAAATTTAATATATATATATATATATATATATTTATAACATTTTAATAATTTAAAAAGGTCATATATATTATTTAATTTAATTATATATACAATTAAAATATTAAGATATTTTAATATTAAAAAAATTATAATAAAAAATAGCAACTTGAAGTTTTTATTTTTTAATTAAAATATTAAATAATATAATAATAAAATATTAAAGAGAAAAAATTATTAATTTTTAGGATGAATGTATAATAAAAAAGTTAAAAGAGAAATAAACTGTTACTCAGTGCTATTTGTAGAGTTAGATATTTAAAATCTTTAGTAAGATTTTTTTCAATTTAGGTTATGCTAATAAATTCAAATTTATATTATAAGAAATGTGAATAAGAAGAATGAAAGGTAAATTGTGCATATTTGCTTTCCATAATCTCATAGAAGATACTTCAGGACTATTGGAATCCTTTTAGTATTTTTATTTGAAATCTAAGAAGAATTTAGTAAATTCTTGGTTGTATTTTAATTTTCATAATCTAATAATTATATACCTTCTTAAAAATGAGAGTTTAGGACAAAATAATAATATAATATTTTGTATAATTAGAGTTACTTACAATATTAAACAAGCTCTACTCTATAGTATATAGCAGATAAAAGACAAGAAAATTAAATGAGTGGCGACCCTTTTTAGAAGAAACATTCTTGTAATTCAAGCAAGACACGATTCCCTTAAAAGATGGGAAGGAAGAGAGACAAAATTAAAAAAGAAAAAGTAATAAAAAAAAGAAGAAATTAAATTCACAAGCACATGCACATGCACCGTTTTTTGTTTCTTTTTAATTTAAAGTTTTTTCAAATTATTATAGTTATCCATTATTAATTAATGATATAATTTAAATTAAAAAATCATAGATAGCCACTCAATTATTTTTATATTTAATATAAACTTAAATTCTAGTATTTTCTTAAACATAATTAATCACTTATTTCATCAAATTATTAAAATAATGAACTAAAATAACAAATTTCATTATTTTATTTTTTATATTAGAACTGGTAACGAGAGAAGTGTTCATTTACTCTAATATATAAAAAATAATATATTATATCATAAATAAAAACAACTGAAAAACTTAATACTACATACGAAAAATAAGGTAACTAGGTTTAATATGAAAACTTGTAAGTAATACATTATTGAACTTGTAGAGGCGATTTGAAAAATAAAATTGTGTGAGTACAGGAATCCCTTTGACAATAATTACGCTTTGAAAAGGTATAGAAGACGAATTATTAACTTCTAAGTCTTTATTATCTTCTCCGTGTTATGAGTCTCATGATCTTTTTGTAATATAATTTTATGTTAGATATCACCTAAGATGTAATTTTATATATCATTAAATACAAACTTAATCAATATTATATATTTATATTATTTTAACTCATATTAGATTTGATAAGTCTTTGGAATACAAAGTAAACCATTCTCCTTTCATACTATAAGAACTTTATTATTGAAGAAACTGATTCTTCACCATTTTTATTGAGAGAGGGAATTTGAGGAAGAGAATGGAGAGCGAATGATGTGGCGCAATTTGATTAGCCAAAAAAATAACAAAATTTCTCTCTCTCCTAACCTTTTATCATTTTTCCAACCAAAGTGATGTAGATACATCATTCTCTCCCCTACTCTCTCCCTCAAATTCCCTTCCTCTATCACTCCTCCTATTTTTACTCACCTTTCCACCCATAGTATCCCGGCCACTCAAGATATGGGTTGGATGATAAGTATATTTACGGGTGGGTCTCTAAATAAAATTGCAAGTGCATACATAAAAAACTAATTAATGCATGCAATCAAAATTCCTATTTATCTATTTCTCTCATTCAAATAACTTAAAACAAATAAAAAATTTGGAGTGTTCTAAAAATTAAGAGAAAGAAAAGAATTTCAAAGTTGATATAGAAGAATCCAAGGTTGTTGAGGATTCTAAAACTGAAGCGGAAAAGAAATAAAGACAATGATCTCGAAATTAAAGTTGAGAACCACAAGATGAAGAGCCCATAAATTTTGAAGAATAATTTTTTCTATCATATCAGAACTAGTTCATGTTGAGTTATGGAGCCTACACTTATAATAAACTCTACATTGTTAATTAGAGTTTATTGAGTTTTCTTTTTTTGGTTTTGGTTTTGGGCCTGACCAAAGTTATTTAGATTTTTATTACTTGAATGTTTACCTTATAAATATATGATTATTAAGAGCTTACATTGTTAAGAAAAAATTCTAGAGAGATAAAAGTGTGAGGCAAAAACTCTGTATTTCTTCTTCTTCTTCATAGTAAAACCTGGTGGTGACTGAAGTGAATATAGCTCCATTTGAGTGAACCACTATAAATCTGTGTGTTTTGTGTTCTTCTTTCTTGTGTTTTTTAGTGTTCTTCTTTCTTGTGTTTTTTTTACAAATCGTTTCAAGTAGGTCGGATTTGGGAGATACAAATCCTAACAACTGGTATCAGAGCAGCTAGGCTAGATCTGAGCATTGGAAACAATGGCAAGTGAGAACAGTATAGAAAATGGGATTGGAAGATTTGATGGGACATATTATGCCTTCTGGAGAATGTAGATTGAAGATTATCTCTATGGAAAGAAGCTTCATGTTCCTTTGAGTAAGAAACCAGAGAAGATGAATGAAGCTGAATGGAAACTCCTTGATAGACAGGTTTTGGGAGTTGTCCAATTGACGCTAGCCAAGACAGTTGCTCACAATGTAGCAAAGGAGAAGACCACCATGGGTCTGATGAAAACTCTTTCTGATATGTATGAGAAATCATCTGTTAACAACAATGTACACTTAATGAAAATACTCTTTTACTTAAGAATGGTTGATGGTACTTCTGTCACTACTCATTTGAATGAATTCAATACAATTGTGAATCAATTGATATCTGTTGAGATTGATTTTAGGGATGAAGTTAGTGCCCTGATTTTGTTAGCATCTCTACCAAATAGTTGAGAACCTATGAGGGCAGCAATTAGTAATTCAGTTGGAAATGCTAAACTGAAATTTGTTGAAGTTAGAGATCGTATTCTTGCTAAAGAGGTTCGTAAAATTGATTCTAGTGAAACGTTCAAAGGTTCTACTCTGAATGTGGAAAACAGGGGCAGAGGTAATGATAGAAGTTTTAATCGAGGTAAGAGCAGATCTATGTCGAGGAGCAAGAGGACTCAGTCCAAGTCTGGGCGGACATTTGAGTGCTGAATTGTGGTAAACAAGGTCATTTGAAGAGGAACTGCAAAGCACCAAAGAGAAACAATGATGATAAAAATGATACAGCCAACGTTGTTACAGAAACTATCACTAATGCGTTATTTATTTCTGTTGATAGCCTGATAGATTCATGGGTTTTGGACTCGGGAGTGTCTTTCCACACCACTGCCCACAAAGAATTAATGGAGAATTATGTGGCTGAAAATTGTGGGAAAGTTTATTTCGCAGATGGTGAGCCACTAGATATTGTTGGCATGGGGGACATGAAATTGAAGATGGCAAATGATTTTGTTTGGAATATTAATAAGGTGAGACACATTCCAGGTTTAATGCGCAATCTGATTTCTGTTACACAACTTGATGAAGAAGGTCACAATTTCAGTTGTAGAAATGGTGCATGGAAGGTGACTAAAAGAGCAATAGTTGTTGCTCGAGGTCACAAAACTGGAATGTTATACACGACTCCAACTTGTAGAGAAACAATTGTTGCTGTATTTGATGACTCGAAGAATAGTGAGCTATGACATTGCAGGTTGGGCCATATGAGCGAAAAATGGATGAAAATTCTTTTGAAGAATGGAAAGATTTCAGAACTGAAGTCTGTTGAACATCAGTTATGTGAAAACTGCATTCTTGGAAAACAGAAACAGGTGAGTTTCTTAAAGATTGGGAAGGAGCTCAAGAAAGAAAGGCTAGAGTTGGTACACACTGATGTGTGGGGACCTGCACTTGTTTCTTCTATTGGCGGATCACAATACTACGTGACGTTTATAGATGATTCAACAAGAAAGGTATGTGTATATTTTATGAAGCATAAGTCTGAATTATTTATTATTTTCAAAAAATGGAAGGCTTTGGTTGAAAATGAAACAAATTAGAAAGTTAAGTGCTTGAGATCCGAAAACGGAGGTGAATATATCAATTTAGATTTCAAAGAGTATTGTGTTGTGAATGGGATCAGTATGGTGAAGACTGTTTCCCGAACGCCTCAAGAGAATGGAGTAGTTGAACGAATGAATCGAACATTGAACGAGCGTGCTAGAAACATGAGATTGCATGTAGGGCTGCCTAAAACCTTCTGGGAAGAAGCTATTAATACTGCTGCCTATTTGATAAACAGGGGACCCTCTATTCCTCTTGAATTCAGAATTCCTAAAGAAGCCTAAAGCAATAAAAAGGTAAACCTTTCTTATTTGAAAGTGTTTGGTTTTTTTATCATATGTTCATATTAATGAATGTGATAGGAGCAAGCTTGTTCCAAAGTCTAATAAATGTTTTTTCATTGGTTATGGTGATATCAAGTTTGGCTATCGTTTCTGAGATAATCAAAATCGGAAGATCATTTGTAGCAGAAATGTTATATTCAATGAATAAGTTCTCTACAAAGATTGTGTTGGGAAGACATCAGATGGTGATTTCAAGTTGGAAGAGACTGGTATTGTCGATTTGAGAGAATTTTCAGCTGAATATATACCAATTATCGAAGAAAAACAATGTTTTGTTGAAGAAGAAATCGTTGAGAACGTGGCCCCAGAGGTAAATCAGCAAGCACCAGTTATACAGTTGAGAAGATCGTCAAGGAATCGAAAACCAGTTAAGAGGTGGTCTCCATCTCTGAACTATATCTTATTGACAGATAGAGGTGAACCTGAATGCTACGAGAAAACAATTTAATCTGATGAATCGATTAAGTGGGAGTCTGCTATGAAAGATGAGATGGACTCTTTGATGTTGAATCAGACTTGGGAGCTCACTAAGCTACCAAAGGAAAAGAAAGCACTTCACAATAAATGGATCTTCAGGATTAAAGAAGAACATGAGAAAACCATGAGGTACAAGGCAAGATTGGTTGTGAAAGGATTTCAACAGAAAGAAGGTATTGACTACAATGAGATCTTCTCTCCAGTAGTTAAATTGATGACAATCAGAACTATTTTGAGTTTGGTTGTGAAAGAAGACCTTCATCTTAAACAAATGGATGTCAAAACTACTTTTCTTCATGGTGATTTAGATGAAGAGATTTATATGCGACAACCAGAAGGATTTGAAATCAAAGGAAAAGATGAGCTTGTGTGTAAGCTTTAGAAGAGTCTGTATGGTTTGAAACAGGCTCCAAGGCAATGGTACAAGAAGTTCGATAGCTTCATGAAAAGTAACAATTTTCTAAGGTGTGAAGCTGATCATTGCTGCTATATTAAGAGGTTTGATAAATCGTACATTATTCTTCTCCTCTACGTTGATGACATGTTGATTACTGGAGCAAGCTTGTATGAGATTAACAAGCTCAATAAAGAGTTGTCTGAAAATTTTGCAATGAGGGATTTGGGTGTTGCTAAACAAATCCTTGGGATGAGAATTTTCAGGGATGAAAAAGTTCTCAAGCTTTCACAAGAAGAATATGTGAAGAAAGTTCTTAGCAGGTTTAACTTGTATGATGCAAAATCAGTTACTACCCTCTTAACTAGTCACTTCAGACTATCTAAAGATCAATTGCCTTCAATAGAGGAGGAGAAAAAAATACATGGACATTATTCCGTATGCCTCTGCCATTGTTGTATTATGTATGCGATAGTTTGCACAAGACCAGACATAACACATGTAGTGGGAGTTGTTAGCAGGTTCATGAGCAACCTGGGTAGGCAACATTGGGAAGAAGTAAAGTGGATACTACGATACTTAAGAGGAAGTACGGGTCTCACTTTGTGTTTTCAAAAGTCTAATATGAGTTTGGAAGGATATGATGATGCTGACAATGGTGGTGATGTTGATAGTAGGAAGAGCACAACATGATACATTTATACTCTGGGAGGTACTGCAATTAGTTGGGTTTCAAAATTGCAGAAAATTGTTGCTCTTTCTAGTTGTGAGACAGAGTATGTTGCTGTGACAGAGGCTGCTAAGGAGATTATGTGGTTACAACTCTTTTTGCGAGAATTGGGTCAAGACTACGAGGGAAGTGTGTTGCGATGCGACAGTCAGAGTGCCATTCATTTGGAAAAGAATCATATTTATCATGACAGGACGTAGAATATACAGGTTCGTTATCATTTCATCTGGACAGCTTTAGAAGATGGAGTATTAGCTCTTAAGAAGATTCCCAGGAGTGAGAATCCAACTGATATGTTGACGAAAGCTGTGACAAATGAGAAACTGAAGTTGTGTGCAACTTCAGTTGGTCTTCTTCGTTAAGACACCGAATGGAAAACCACTACCGATCGAGAGATGATGAAGTTAGTCTCCAAGTGAGAGATTGTTGAGTTATGGAGATTACAGTTATAATAAACTCTACATTGTTAATTAGAGTTTATTGGGTTTTCTTTTTTAGTTTGGGCTTGGGCCTGACCAAAGTTAATTATGTTTATTACCTGAATGTTTACCCTATAAATATGTGATTATTAAGGGGTTTACATTGTTAAGAAAAAATTCTAGAGAGATAAAAGTGTGAAGTAAAAACTCTATATTCATTCTTCTTCTTTATAGTGAAATCTGGTGGTGGTTAAAATGGATGTAGCTCAATTTGAGTGAACCACTATAAATTTGTGTGTTTTTGTGTTTTTCTTTCTTGTGTTTTTTACAAATTATTTCAAACAGGTTAGATTTGGGAGATACAAATCCTAATAATTCATATGAAGAAAAAAAATCAAAATAAGAATATTATATATTCATCAAGCAGTTCATTTCACTCTCATTATAAGAAGAAATGGAGGAAAAGAAAAACAACTTGTTGAAACTTCATGTTGATATGTAAATAAAAATCTTAATTGGAATAATTATAGGATTTGATATAATTTGTAATCTTTGCTTGTAATGTTTGTTTCTCGTATGTTTGATTACTACTAATTAGGTTCTTTAGGATCGTTTTATTGTCATCTTTTAATCATAACTAGAGTTTGTCTAACTTTGACTTTTGACCCTCCACTTTTAGGATTTTAATTAAATAATTTTAACCGTTTTCTAAAAAAATAAAATTTGTTTTTATATTTCATTTCACTATTTTTATTTTTGTATTATATTAAATAAATATAATAATTTGTATTATTATTAATAAATATAATTGAATTTAGTTTGTTAATCCTATATTAACTTATATTGTATATTGTGTAATAGAGCTAATCCATATTTTGTTAAAATGTATATAATATTTTTTTTGAGTCCCTTGCCTAAATTTTACCAGCTGCCTTTTTATTTTATAATAAAACAATTTTTTTAATATAAACTAATATTTTTAAAAGAAATAAATTTATAATATTTATGGTTATTAATTTATGTTGAAAAAACTAATATTTTTGAAAGAAATAATTTTTTTGCTTATAAAGTTGTTATATAAATGGTATTCAAATGTTAAAAAAAAAAAGTAATTAGAATTGACTCGAGCTCAAATAACACTATTCTGTTAGACTATATTATTATTATTTTGAAAAAGTGCTAGTTTTTTTATTAAACAATTAGATAAAAAGATCTCACTTTTATGGACAAGTGATTATAGGATACTCCACTTCAATATGTATATATAAAATCAAGAACATGAGACAAAAAAAAAAAAAAAAAAAATCAAAAATCACTCATGTTCATGATGGATGATCTTTACTAAGTGGCCAAATGAGTTCCGTTCACTTCTTTAAATAGAGTATTGAGTTTTTTAAACCTAATGGTCTAGGTTCCAATCGTAAAATGCCACGCATTTCTTTATTGCAGTGCTCATTTTGCATAGGGTTGACAATTTCTGACCCGACACAAAAACATGACCCGAACCGAATACGAACAAAAAGCAAATTTAGATAATATATTTTTAGATTTGAATTCAAATCAAGTCAACCCGTTTAACCGGATTAATAAGCATGTCAAAAAAGAGTCGACCTAAAATACCCAAAGTAGATTAGGTAACCCATTTACAATTTACTTTTATAAAGTTTTGTGTTTGTCTTTTCCTACTTACTCACCCACTCATTCAATTTTATTCAAAAATTTAAAGTATTCCTATTATTCAACTAAACTTCTTCCTTATTTCTACTATAACTTTCGTTTCCCCTCTTATTAATTTATTCTTAGATTTTAATGCGTCGTTACTCAATGTGCAACCCCTAGTCATTCCCTAGTCATCAGAGTCATTTGTAGCCATTGAGTCACTGTATAGAGTCACATTTATTTTTTCTACTCAACTTTTAAATAAATTTGTTCATCATTTTCATTTGTGTTGATGTCATTTTAATATGAAATAAATATGTGATTTTAATTACATCGATTAGGTTCAAGTGAGTCAGATGGTTAGGAATTAAGTCAGGTCAATCGGGTAGTGTTCGTGTACGATTCGTGTCAGGTTTGGGCCAGTTATATGTCAAAGATTTTGACACAGATTACTAATTAAATAAGTCAGGTTAATGTTAGTATTGTTCAACTTGATAACCTGCCAATCCAAACCCGACTTGAACCACCCTAAGGTCCCTAACTCGCGCTGGTCACTAACCTCCTCCGGGAAGGCAACCTAACATCCTTTCTTGTCATCGATCTGCCTTAAATGAATAGGCTAGTCTAACCCTTAAACTAGTTTCGGCTTCCACTCCTCTTCTAGTTGTCGTAAGCAAAAGAAATGGTTCTTTAATCTCCTTCATACTAAGTCCCCACCAATCAATAGGTCGGCCAAAAAGCATCTCTCATAGTTACCAAGCTTTCGGTTACACTACAAATTAGGTTTTTGGGTTACTAGAAATGTTAAAACATAAACATAGATTACATTAATTCCATCATTTTAATTATACTTTGAAATAATATTAATTACAACACACGTACTTTGAATGGCTTTCCTTGAGGATATCAGCGATTTTGTTACTATAGCAAAAATCTGCGCGAGGTAGACTTATTTATATTTTATCAAAAGAAATGAATTTGTTAACATTAACCTTTAATAATAAAGAGTTTTAAAATGTTTAGTTAAATATTCATTATCCTATAAAATTTATAATAATGATTTAAATATAATAAGAATCAATAAAATAAGAATAATGATTTGGGGGCGGAGGGTGGGGCTCAGATCATAAAGCAAATCTATGTGGCATTGCCACGATGTATTTTTTGAATTAAAAAAAAAATAAATAGCTTTAATCTGTGACTCTTCGCCTGCCCTTCTCTCTCATTACTCTCTCTTCTCGCTCCCTCCTGTGTAAACCCTAGTCGAGCCGTCAGTCTAACCATTGATTCTCTCTCATTATTATCTCTTCTCGCTCTCTCCTGTGTAAACCCTAGTCGAGCCGTGAGGTATTTTCTATCTCGCCGTGGAAGCGCTCAACCATTTCCATCAATTTCTTCTTGCCGCCACTTGTTATCCGTCTCGCTGTGGAAGCCCCTCGCCTCCTCTTATATTCTCGCCGTACGTATTCTCCAATATCCAATCGCTTCTTGCTATCTATTCTCTAAGATCAATGGATTCTGCTACCGATATCAACATCCCATCTACCGTCCCCCCTAATTCCGACATTGTAACGGCTCTGAATGCACGAAAGAGGAAGACCATCTCGAAGACACGAAAGAGGAAGACCAACGATGTTGACAACCAAGATTTTAGAAGGTAAGTTATCTTTTGCGTGTTATATTTCGTAATAACTAGTTATATTGAGCGTAAAATATAGTTATATGAAGCGTACTAAGTAGTTATATGAAGCGTAATTAGTAGTTATATGAAGCGTTATAAGTGGTTGTATGGAGTATAATATGTAGTTATATGGAGCATAATAGGTAGATATATGGATCGTAATAAATAGTTATATGGAGCGTTCACCTTTGTCATTTTTTCAGTTCGAAATTGTCAAAAAAAAGAAGATTGCCGAAAACAACGATTCCAAACATCCGCACTTCTCCTCAAGGCCTATGTAAACTAGTGAATGGACTGTCGGACCTCCAGAAGCAAGCTGTCAAGGACATCGGCTTCGGCTCTCTCCTTTCCTTACGTGTCTCCAAATTGCCATCCTCAATTGCAATGTATTTGTTTGAGCACTTCGATAAACTAACGTTTTTCCTGAGTCTGATCCCTAGAGGAGAGATCGACGTAACTGAGTCCATTGGTAAAAATAGTGACGGACCTGAGTACCTCGCCATACTTAGGGCTTGGAGGATGAGATGGGTAGGGAGTGAAACCAGTGGTGCTCCCATCATTTCCTCTATGCCAGAGGTAATTCTAGCAAACACAACTGCCGATGACGACTTCAAACGTGACTTCGTTGTGTACGTCGTCTCCAGCTTCTTGTGGGCCACTGAAAGTCCAACTTGTAGGTAAAAATCTCCAGCTTCTTGTATTTTGTAGTTATATTTAGCATTATATGGATATTATTGTATAGTTATATGGTTCGTATTGTATAGTTATATGATGCATATTGTAGAGTTATATGGAGCGTTATAGGTAGTTATATGGAGTGTTATATGGAGCGTAATATGGTTTTATCATATTAGTCTAATTAAATCATGTTTTCAATATGCAGGTCTAAAATCTTGAAATCACTAGTTCATGTTGACAGTATTAAGGACCTAAATTGGTGTCGATTCACATTAAATGGACTTGTTGAGAGTATGATCAAATGGAAGAAGAAACGAGACTCATTTTTCCAAGGACCAGCAACCTTCCTTATGGTAAGAGCGATTCATTAATTAATTTCATAAACATTGCTAATTATTATACAACTAACATTCCTTCTTTTTTCAGTTATGTTACATGGACATGGTAGCATATTTCACCCAAAGAAGGAACGTGAGGATTTTCCCGATCATATCCTGTTGGGATGACATGATGATTTTTGAAAGGTTACGTACCGAGGAGAGACTTGGTGAGTATGGCAAAGAGAGGGTGTTAGATAGGATTCCACTTCCAACACAGGAGAACGTTGTTGCTCCTTCAGTTTCTGCTCCTACTGTTGTTGCTCCTACTGTTGTTGCTCCTTCAGTTTCTACTCCTAGTGCATGGGACGTATTCTCAGAGGCAGCAGTCCAATTATCAACCTCTATAACTGCGATCGCAGCTGCATCTTTAAACTTGAATACCGCAGTCCACACGTCTACATTTATTAAATCTGCCATCCAGCCTGCCATGATGATGATGTTCCAAAATCCCGACCTCAAATTGGCAATCCAACAGTGGATTCAGGAATCAAATTTTGAGGCCTCTCCTCCCACACCCAAGAGTCCTACTCCTCACACACTCAAGACTCCAACTCAAGTTCCATCTCTCACTACCACTATCCAGCTCCCACCCTCACTCTTAGATCCCACTCCCACTATCCAGGTCCCACCCACACTCCAAGATCCCACTCCCACTCTCCAGGTTCAGATTCAGGATGAACCTCTACCTGTCATGATACGCAGAAAGAGAAGAACTCGACGCCTAGTAAATCAAGTACTGCCAAAGAATTTGACGACTCCATATTTGAATAGAGTGTACGATCAATTTAGCAATATGAAACCTGAGGATAGAGCCATTGTCGATTTAGCAATGGTAGATATATGGAGCTTAAGTGGTAGATATATAATGATTATGTTGTATATATATATGGACCTTCATGTTGAATATATCCCCATCGTGCATTACTTAGTTATATTTTTTTGTTTGCGTGCAGATTTTTCTTCCGATTGCTAGACATGACCATTTTTACATCGTTGTTTTCAACCTCATTCGAGGCAATAGGAATTGTAAATACAAAGTGGAAATCATAGACAATCGGTGTCTCTCAAAAGGTATAAAATTTGAAGACAAGTACAAAAAACTTGACCTCATTATCGAGAGGTTTGCTCAATTTATTCGTTCAAAGGGGTGTACCAATGCCGACATTCTCCCCACATTGAAGCCTGTATTGTTGAAATTGAAGTGGCAGGATACTATAAACGCAACTGATTGTAGAATTTTTACCATGAGGCACATGGAGACTTACAATGGCGATTGGAAAAAATGGAATTTATGAGAGAATCCGAAAGATGCTGCTGATAATATGCATGGGTTGAGGATTCATTACATCACCAAATTGTTAAAATCCCGCATCAACACCTACGACAATGAACGAGCCATTTTGAATTTATACCTTCCAAGTCCTAGTTAAATTGTTTAAAATATTTATGCTTAGTAAAGCTAAAAAAAACTTAATATAATGCTGAATTATGCTTATAGTTTATTGTTTGTGGTATCATAGTCAAATCATTTATTTGAGATCTATATAATGAGGTAATCAACTCAATATAACGAAGCAACAAGTACAATATAACGAGTCAATGATCTCAATATAACGAAGCAATAAGTACAATATAACGAGTCAATAATCTCAATATAACGAACCAACAAGTACAATATAATTAGTCAATGATCTCAATATAACGCTGAAATAAGCTCATTATAACTACAATAATGTGGTAAAAGAGAATTGAGTGGAGACTATTGTTTGTGGTATAGTAGCTGGGTCATTGAATTGTTGCGCATCTGTTGGTTCATCCCGCATTTTTTTCTATAATAAAATTTAACAAGGCAATTAGTTAAATATATTACATCAATATAACTAGGCAATGAGCTCTATATAACTAGTAAATGAGCTCAATATAACAAAGCAACTAACACAATATAACAAGTCAATGAGGTAAAACTAACCTTTGTTGAATGTTTGGACCTGTTAATTACTTTTTCTACAACAGATAATTTTCGTTTCGTTGGTGGCCTACCTCGAGCCCTCACTCTAACCGGAGAGTGAATCACTTTCTCGGTTGGAGTAGTTGCTGGTGTGGAACTTGTAGATGCATTATCAAAATCCAACATCAACTTTTGAATCATGTCTTCCAAAAGTCTAGACGCAACTGAGGTCTTATCTTCAGATTGTGATGCAAGTTGTAGGAATAAATGCATCATTGGAGTTATACTGTTATACCTTTTTCTTTGACTTTCAGACACATCAGAATCATAAATATTGGTGATGCTTTGATAACCTCGTTTCAAATCTTTGCGCCAACGGTCCAAGACATATCTCTCAGGAACTTGATCCACTTTCATTCTTCTATACACCATAAGAATATGTCTGCACAAGCTAGCGAGAACCACTTTTGTTTGTCATCCGGTCCATTTTTTGTTCCGAGCTTACTTATACCGAAACCAGTACCAAGGGAATAGGCCTTGTAATACAAACGAATATCCGTTTCAGATGGAAATATCATCCCAACAGTCGGTATTTCAATGACTGGAGCAGATTGAATTAGAGGATCCATGCAGCTGAACAATAACAAATTGTAATTAAATTAGAAGATTTGAATTAACAATAATATATCTCTGTATTTAGATAAATATAAAGGTGGAATGAGCTCAATATAAAGGTGTATATATTTGTGTATTGAGCTCAATATAAAGGTGTATTGAGCTCAATATAACAGTGTATTTAGATCAATATATATGTGTATTGAGCTCAATATAACCGTGTATTTAGCTAAATATATCCGTGTATTGAGCTCAATATATTCGTGTATTGAGATCAATATAATGATGTATTGAGCTAAATATAACAATGTCAATATAAAGTTGTATTGATCTGAAGATAAAGGGAGGATAACGATTAAAGATAACGATGAAAAAAAACAATATCAAAACATAGTAGTCATATGGAGTTACCCGAACAATTTCAATATAAAGTTGTATTGATCTGAAGATAAAGTGAGGATAACGATTAAACATAACGATGAAAAAACACAGTATCAAAACATAGTAGTCATATGGAGTTACCCGACCACCGTCGATATGTTTCTCCGGAGCAGCCACCGTCGAAATGTATTTATATCGAGTTATATCCCGGCCGCCGTCGATAAGGTTCTCCGGAAGAACTGAATCTACTCTAGGGTTTACAAGAAATGTTGTCTTGGAGAGGATAGAGAAAAGAGAGAAAGTAGTTCCGTGCGTTTATATTTCTTTCTCAGATTATAAAGCGAATCTATGTGGCTTTTTTTTACACGCTGGCAAAGCACACATGGCAGCCACGGAGGATTCGCTGTATGGTCGGAGGCCCAACATCGGCCTCCCTATCACGGCCCATAAAATAATTCAAAATTTTAAATAAATATAATAGATTAAACGCGAATTGATTTATATAGTAACTTTTAATGTGATTAAAAAATTAAGTTAAAATAATGCTTTATCTTTTAAATTTAAGCACCTTATTTTTATTAATTATTTTTATTAATAGATAGTTAGCATAGAATTATCATAATCAAATAATTTGAAATCAAGATGTTATAACAATAATAAGATATAATAATGAATTACATTTTAAACGAAATTAGACTAATCTGCAAAATTTGTCAAAATGTTGAAATTGTATAAATTAACTATTTATATATTCTCTTAATTCACAAAGCTTAGATATTTTAGATCTGAGTGTTTAATGAAAAGTTACACTAAAAAAAGGTTCATTTATTAATTATAACCTAGAATATAGTTAAGTGATAAATAAATGAATAATATCTTTTAAATAATTTAATTTTTTTTATTAAACATAAAATATTTCGTTATGATTTTCATTCAACCAATGTTTGATAAAATAAAAATATTGATATATACTCTTTTAAAATAAATATAAAATTTGACACAGAGTTATGAGTATTCAATTTAAATATTTTCTTAGATGATATTGAACATTTAATCTAACCAAACACATCATTAACATTTTATATAATATTTTAACTAGACCATTTAAAATTTAATATTATAGTTTAATTGAAATAGACATAGATCATTAATCTTTTTTCCTAAATCAAACTAGACGGAATATGTAATGGGCATATATACCAAGTCTTCCTCTAACTTTCTTTGACTTGTTGATTCTAGAAGATAATACTCCCATGCATTTATGAGTCGTGTCCCGTACTCTCCCGACCTCCATCTGCCGGTCACCTCCAATTACTCAAAATTCAAAATTAATAATTAATAATCAAAATTCAAAGTCCCCTTTGGCATACCTCTTCACCATAACCCCAACACACAACAACCCCCATTTCCACTTATTATTCCCACAAAAAAAAAACCAAACAATCACTTTCTCTCTCTAATAGGTTTCAACTTTATGTGTTTTCTTGTATGAAGAAGGATCCGTGTGAAAACTTCAATGGCCGATTCAACCTTTTCCGATCTGTTTCCAGGACCAGGCTTTCCTTTCTCAAGCATTTTCGACGTGACAACGTGCGAAGAAGATCAAATGCTTAAAGGTTCAGGTTTGGGGTTGATGGATATGATAGGAATCCAAGATCATTTTTACATCCAATCTGATCTCTTCGATCTTTTCAAGCCTCAGCTGCTCCCTTCACCGGCGACGACATTAGAAGTGGTGGATATACCCGTTACACCGAATTCTCCATCCTTTTCAACATCATCCACTGAGGCCCCAAAACCAAGAGATGAAGAAAAAGAAGATCAACATAAGGAAGAAAACACCAAATCAAATCAGTAAGTTTTCCCCACTATTCTATTTCTCTCCTTTTTTTATCCTTTAAAGGTCATGCTTTTTAGTCTTTGTAGACTATGTTTGATATAATGGAAAAAAAAACATTAAACTTTCTAAAAAAATACAACACGGGTCTTCAATGTTTTTTGAGGAGGAAGAAACCCTTGTTTTCTCCACTATAGGTAGTAAAGCCAGCCTTTTGGTGAGAAAAATATACCTAATACAAACCCAGATGTCATAAATTAAATCAAAATAAATCATCAAAAGTATTAGAAAAAAAATTTTAGAAAGATAATATTAAGGTTCTCAAAGAACCTAGCTAGCTCGAAATCTGAATCCACTTGCTATGGTGCTGTTTCAATCGCTTCCTCTTTGGTGCTATTGTTTTCTCTTTCCTATTGAGATTTGGCTTTTTTACCCTCTTTCTGCAGTTTCTTGACCAAATACAAACATTTTCTTGAAAGTTCGTATAAAGTTTCAATCTTTATGATTAATCGTAATTTGGGGATTCATTCTTTTTCTTTGGTGTTTAGGTTGAAACCGAAGAAAAAGAACCAAAAAAGATCATTTGAACCAAGATTTGCCTTCATGACCAAAAGTGAGATTGATCACTTGGATGATGGATACCGTTGGAGAAAGTACGGCCAAAAAGCTGTTAAAAATAGCCCTTATCCGAGGTACATTAATTAATTGATATGAAAGACATTCGTTTACTCACCATTACTAATGTATCCAATTTGTATGTGTAGGAGTTACTACCGTTGCACTACAATGTCATGTGGTGTGAAGAAGAGGGTAGAGAGATCTTTCTCCGACCCATCGACAGTTATCACGACATACGAAGGGACCCACATGCATCCATGTCCAATGATGTCTCGAGGATTCCTATCGGGTGTCGGACCTTCTTTTAATGTTACACAACATTATGAGTCTATGTATCACTATGACCCTAACCCTAAGATGATCATGAGTACTATACCGATCACACCACCACCGGTTTCTTTCGATTCCGGTTCAATTCATACTCTTCCTGTATCAGCATCGATGAGTGATCATGGGATGCTCCGAGATATGATTCTACAAACTCAGATGTGGATGGAACCGAAAGAGGAGTAGGTATAATTGGTCCATAATGAGGAAGTTGGTTTTAATTGCAATTTTCATCAATTAGGGTTACATCTTTTTTTTTCTTTTTCTTTTATTATTATCAGCATCTAGTTAGCTTGGGGTTATCTTTAGGTATCTATAACTGATCATCTCACCGAATGGATTCGAATTCACCTATATTCTCTTTAGTATTCGCTGTAATATATTAATCATGATGACTTTGAAGGAGAATATTTGCTATATTTTGGATATTATTGTAAATCCTTTTTTTTAGTTCTCACTTTCCTTAATCTTCTAGAAATAATTTAAATTTAAAGATTAAAAATAAGATTTTTTTATTTGACAGAATAAAATTTGTATTAAATAACAAAATATTATGAAGAGGTAAGCATAGTTTAAAACTATGAATAAAAGTTTAAGAATAAGAAAAAATAGAAAGTGTCAAATTTATTTAAAAAACTATAAATATTTTGTTCATGCATACGAAATTAACAAAATATTCTATTCAATCTAACATAAATTTCAAACAAAGTCAAAAAATTGGCTACCATCGCATACCATGTCTAATCTATGTGTTTTTTGAATGCAAAATTATTCATAATAAACATAATTTTATAAAAATTAAATCATTTTTCTATTTCCTTTGCCATTTTCCGTAAGTCCCTTCACTTCTTCACTTCATCACTTCATCGTCGGATTGTCCTCTAGCCAGAGCATTTACCATGTGTAATTTTTTTTACTCCCCTTATTTTACTTTCACCGTTTGTCCTAGGCAATAAAAAAATATTCATTTCGAGGTATTAGTACCAATTAGAATTATCCGAATTAAATTTAAATTGTGAGAAATTAAAATCTGAATGCGAAAGCATACCTTAATTTTAACCATGAATTTTCTATTTCTTTATAATGTAAATATTCTTTAATGTTCTCTTTCCTTAGACATTTCTTAGATGAATAGTTATTCATATTTGATAAGTATATCAATTATTTTTTCTCTATATATTGATGGAAATGCAAAAATGAAAGGTTCGTACGTCAAATGAGTATCATCACTATCACAAAATAATCAACATTTTGTCAGTTATTATGGTTTGGTAATTTCTAATTTAGCCCCTTCATCAAATTAGAAATATCACGTATCCTCACTTTATATTCATAACAAATACACTCATAAGTCATAAACTTAATTTCAAATTAGATCACAATATTTTGATTTATTTTAATGATGACATTTGCACAATTATTTATTATACTAGTGACCCCATAAATTCCAATAATCTCCCACCGGGTCACGTATTTACAAATAATAAATGTGTCAACAATAATGCGCCTGAAATTTTATGTCATCTCAACCATATGTTGTATAAACAATTTTATCAATTAATTATATCAATATATGACCAAAGTGCTCGTCGTTGTATTTAAGCACATTAGACCCAACAATGATCACATAAATCAATATAACTAATTGACAAATTATATCATAAATGTGAGGAATGAAAATTCTATACAAGGTGATATTTTCATTTCAATTTTCAACTGGTCCTACTTGACTTTAGTAAAATCATACTTTCAACATAATTATACAAAGTTTAATGAACTAAATAATACTTAATTTTTTTATCAGAATAAAAACTTCATAAATATCTATAAATAACAAAACTGAAAGACAACCAAACTACAAACTCACACTGAAGTTAGAGATCTTCGATCTCTACGAAACTCATACGAGCAATATTTTCATGAAAGACATTAGGCGATAAACTCATTGTCGAGGGGTTCATAACCACATAGTTTGTAGATAGATATTTTATAGAAATCTATCCACTTTGTATCATTTATTTCACAACAAGAAACTTGATGTCAATATCACCTAATTTGATGCCTAGTAACATGTCATAAATTCCGCTACAATAGTGGATGACACCGTAAGTGTTTGTTTGATACTTCTTCAAGAAACGACAAAACCAGGTAGCAAAAAATATAACCTGAACTGGATTTCATAACTGTTTTGGCATCCCGTAAGATTGATGTGAGAATACCCAATGATCTCAAGACTATCCCACCACCTATAAGTGAGCATTTAATTCTTAGTTCTTTTCAAATATCTCATAACATTGTCTACTTAATGTTAAACAAAATCTGTGGCAAACAAAATATCAGCCACATATAAAACTTTAAATAGACGTTTACTCCCACTAAACTTGTTATACATAAATCATCGATTAAATTCACCTTAAAACCAAAAGAGAGAATTATTTTGTGAAATTTATGATACCACTACGAACCACTTCTTTAAGTCCATAGATGAATTTCTTTATTTTGAAAAATTATATTAATTGGTCTCTCGACAAAAAGTTTTCTCATTGCACCAAATTATTTTGCAATGTCTCTATTGAAAAAATCATTAACATCTATTTTGATGAAGCTCCATATCAAAATATGCAACGAGTGTTGTAAATTGTCTTGAAAGAGTCATTCGATTAAACTGAATTGTCGCAAAGACACTTAATTTTGAGATTTTTGAGTTTGTACTTAATGAATTTGATCAACACTGTCTTGTTACTCTTGATAGTTGAACTTTTTCATCAATATGTTTAAAATCCTTATTAATATCAAAAACATTTAAGATATAAATCAAATCTTTCTCAATAGGAATTATTGATCTAGTCATTTTCAAAGAAAAAACAATTTTTCCCTTCAAACTCAATATCCTCAAAAAACAATATTGCAGTCTCTTTTAAAATATATCTTTAACTTGACATCATAAAAATTATAGTTCATAAGCACTAAGAATATTCAATAAAGTAGTTGCTCACATTTATAAACTTAAACAACATCTAAATTTAAATAATGATTTATCCCATCTCAAAATACTTAATGTAACATTAATATCAAGTCTTTGGACAATAATATTAATTGTTAATAGTATTTTAGTGTAATAATCAAACATTAATAATAAGAAATGTCAAATAATAAATCTATCTTTGAATGGATTAATTATTTACATAAATAAGACTTTATAGTTATTACATATTTATAATCACAGATATTTATGCAATTCCGTCAATTAATTATTATTCATTAAGGCAAATAATATAAACACATGAATTACATATATAATACTACCATTCAATTTTTTCTTGAACAAATATTGTCATTTTGGTGATTATTTGTATCAATCAATACAATTCAAATAATGAACAATAATATAATTATTTTGAATTTAAATATCATATTATTATTTTAAGCACTAAAATTCTACACACCCAATTTATAAATTTAAAAATAATTATTTTTATTATTTTTTAATAAATAAATCAAAATAATTAACCCTAGGCTAAAACCTAATTAAATAATTAATTGGCTAAATTATTAGAATAATTAAATCCGAAATTAATTAAGGATAATGGTCAAATAAAATAATTTGGGATAAATGTTATACACATTTCATCTCAAATGAATTTTAGAAAAATCAAAGGGATTAAACTAACTAATTTAGGATAAATGTTGTATTAATTTCATCCCAAACAAATTATTTATTTAAACCCAAAAATATACAAAAATAAAATAAATTGACAAAATAAATATCATATTTATTTTAAAGATTTTGTGTATTTTAAAGATTTAAAATAAAGTCAAAACAGTGAAAGAAAAATTAATTTAAAATAACTCTTAGGGTGTGTTTGATTAGGGGGAATTGGAATTGGAATTGGAATTGACATTGAAATTCTAATTTCAATTCCATGAGAATTGGCATTGAATTACAATTCAATTCTTATGTTTGGAAACATTATAGTAATTCAATTCTAATTCCTATGTTTGGGAAAATGATAGAATTGTAATTCAATTACAATTTTTTGTTTGTACAATTTTTTGTTTGTTAACTTCTTAAATATGTTTTCACGTTTTTGGCACGTTTAATACGTTTTTGACATTTTAACACATTTAACACGTTTTTGACATGTTTAACACGTTTTTGACATGTTTAACACGTTTTTTAACACATTTAACACGTTTTGGACACGTTTAAACACATTTTTGACATGTTTAACATGTTTTTGAAATATCTAACACGTTTCGCACTAAAACACATTTTCACACGTTTGACATGTTTTTCACGTTTTTGGTATGTTTAACACATTTTTGACATTTTTAATACGTTTAACATGTTTTCCACATGTTTTGACAAGTTTAACATATTTTTCACGTTTTTGGCACGTTTTTGACATGTTTAACACGTTTTCACACATTTAACATGTTTTTCACATTTTTTGCACATTGAACATGTTTTTGGCATGTTTAACACGTTTTACTCATTTTTGACATGTTTAACACGTTTTTCACGTTTTGGCACGTTTAACACGTTTTTCATACGTTTTTTACATTTTGCCACGTTTAACACGTTTTTGATATTTTTAATACGTTTAACATGTTTTTCATACGTTTTGACAAGATTAACATGTTTTTCACGTTTTTGGCACGTTTAACCCTTTTAACACGTTTAACATGTTTTCACACGTTTTTGGCACGTTTTACACATTTTTGGCACGTTTTACACAATTTTGGCATGTTTAATACTTTTTAACATGTTTAACACATTTTTGGTATGTTTCACACATTTTGACAAGTTTAACACATTTTTGGCACGTTTAACACATTTTTCACGTTTTTGACATGTTTAACACATTTTAAACATGTTACAAGTGTGTTAAACGGGCCAAAATGTATTAAACATGTCAAAATGTGGTAAATGTGCCAATATTTATCAAATGTGTTAAACGTGCCAAAAATGTGTTAAACATATCAAAACATGTTAAACGTGCCAAAAACGTGAAAACGTGTTAAACGTGCAAAAACGTGTTTAACGTGCCAAAAACATGATAAACGTATTTAATGTGTTAAAAACGTATTAAACGTGTAAAAAACGTAAAAACTTATTAAACGTATCAAATATGTGTTAAACATGCCAAATAAGTGAAAAACTTGTTAAACGTGCCAAAACATAAAAAACGTGCTAAACATGTCAAAAACGTATAAAATGTGTTAAAAACGTGTCAAATGTGTCAAAAACATAAAAACATGTAAAACGTGTCAACAACATGTTAAACGTGTTTAATGTGTTAATAATGTTTTAAATGTGTTAAAAACATGAAAATGTGTTAAAAACGTGTTAAACGAGCCAAATATGTGAAAAACTTGTTAAACGTGCAAAAACGTGAAAAACGTGTTAAACGTGTCAAAAATCTGTTAAACGTGATAAACGTGTTAAACGTGCCATAAACATGATAAACATGTTTTATATGTTAATAACGTATTAAATGTGTCAAAATGTGAAAACATGTTAAACGTGTCAAAAACGTGTTAAACGTGCTAAATATGTGAAAAACTTGTTAAACGTGTCAAAACGTGCAAAATGTGTCAAAATGTGAAAAATGTGTTAAACGTGTCAAAAACGTGTTAATAACGTGAAAATCATGTTAAACATGTCAAAAACGTGTTAAACGTGTCAAGGACGTGAAAAACGTGTTAAATGTGTCAAAAACGTGTTAAACGTGCCAAAAATATGAAAACATATGAAAAACGTATTAAACGTGTTAAAAATGTGTTAAACGTGTTTAATATGTGAAAAATGTGTTAAACATGTCAAAAACGTGAAAAACATTTTAATTTGGAATTACAATTCTGACCTAAAAAGATTGGAATTGAGAACTCTCAAATTACACTATATTGAATTCCATTGGAATTCTAATTCCAATTCCAATTTTAATTCCTAATATTAAAGTGTCTAACAAACATAAGAATTGGAATTGGACCTTCTAATTCCAATTCCAATGTCAATTCAAGAGTTATCAAACACACCCTTAAGGTTTTAAATCAAAAAATAATAAATCTGTAATCAGGTGTAGCCAAATATAGAGAGATTTCTACCGCTGAAACGTGACCTCCGAATAGGCATTGGATTTTCATCCATTGTCCAGGAGTCGTCCTTGTCGCCCGTTGAAACGAAAGGAGAACGCATCTGTTGAGTAGGGAATCAGTTAACGTGTGCATTAGCCCCATTAGCTAAAACGCGACGGATTGCTCCGTCGTTGATGGAATGCGGACGAAACGCCAACAAAGCATCACGCGTTCGCCAAATATGCTAGAAACGACGTTGTTTCGCCCTAGATCATCATCTTCATCGTGATTTCCAAGAAGATAAGAACATCAACCATCTTTGATTTTGCAAAGATAGAACTTTGTCATTTCTCGATGGTTTGACTCCATTCAAAAAAGTGAAATAATCACCCTACTTCGATGATCATTTCCCCTATAACTAGGATCGTTATTATGGCCTACGACGACGACTAATCGGAAGAACATCCAAAACAACATCATAGTTGTTTGACCCAATCCATCCCACTTGATCGATCAACCGACCTTGGTAGGCTATATATAACCTCCTTAATGATTCCGAAGGCAAGAGATCAACTCTCAAGCCATTAATCTGAATTTTTAGAAAATACACCATTGAAGCTCTAAGCTTCTAGATTTTTAAAAATTCTGTATCAGGCCTTAAAGCTTGGATCTATGCATCTTAAAAGATTTTCTAAGGTCTAAGAAGTGTTCTCAAATCTTTGTTAAATTTCCAATCACCATCTAATTCAATCTTCTAGTTTGAAATTGAAATTTTGATGTTTCACTTTTCATAAGATTATATACTTCCTGATTTTGAATTTTTGATTGAAAAGGATCTTAGAATCATTTACAAGTTTTCTGTGAAATCTAGAATCGATCAATCGATTTAGAACAAAAAACAGATATTTGAATTTGAAAAAAATCTGTTGAGTTAAGATTTTTAATTAATTTAAAATAACTTAACAATTTTGATTTGATAATTGATGAAATGGTTTTTGATAATAAATGGATAAAACTAAGTTCAATAATTGTTAGTCATATCAAATATATAAATATATATTTTGATATCAACATAGTTTGTGATGTAGTGGTATGTACACCTGCCTGTCATGCTGGTGACCTGGGTTCAAATATCACTAAACGCATAATTAATAATTGAATTTTTGTTAATTTACAGGCATAGCTCAAAGTCAACACACGTAGTTAGACATGGGCGTCTAATAGATGAGGCGTCTAACGCGTGGTTAGACGTGGGCGTCTAATGCAGAATGCGTCTAATCAGATGGATGGGTAAGATGATCAGATGATGTGTCTAATAGACTGTTAGATGGGGGCGTCTAATAGACTGTTAGATGGGGGTGTCTAATCAGATGGACGGTTAAGATGATCAGATGGGGGCGTCTAAGTAGATGGATGACCAAGATGATCAAATGGGAGCGTCTAAGCAGATGGATGGCCAAGATGATCAGATGGGGGCGTCTAAGAAGATGGACGACCAAGATGATCAGATGGGAGCGTCTAAGCAGATGGACGACCAAAATGAGGTGTCTAAGCAGATGAACGTCTAAGATGATCATTTGATCAAATGGACGGCTATGATGATTAGATGGGCATCTAAGATAAGTAGATGGCATCTGAAGGAAGTTAACGTCTAGAGGTTGGGCATCTAAAGGCAGATGCTCTTCCAGACAGCTGGCAGTAGAGTTCTACAGACAACTAGAAACAGAGATCATCAAATAAATAACTGCCACGTTTACCATAATTCAAATTGCTTGTACTGCATTGTACTACCACGATCTCAAGAATATTTTCCTGCTGTACTACCTAGTACCTCATGGATAGTACATCCAATGGAAAGATGGCATGTGTCCAAAAGAAGGATTTGACCGTTCAAACTTTTCAAGAATAAATTGCTGCCTAAGACAACGGACAAATTGCTGACAGAATATATAAGAGAGAGAGCTACTTCATTCATATAATTCAAGAAAGTTCCCAAAATCAAACATCTCACTTATCATCTAGCTGTGAATACATTGTAATTACATACTGTCTTTTCTGTGAAAAAACTTCAGTGCTGTAAGTTGAACAAAGGTTGTTTTGTTCAACAGAGAGTTAGCTAGATTAGTGAACTGTATTTGATTGAAAGAAGTATAGTGAAATCCTTCCAGTGGTTGGAAGAAGGGGTGACGTAGGAGAGTTTGCTCCGAACATCCATAAACAACTTTCTGTGTTCTTTACTTTATTCCATTCATCTTTCATTAGTTCAAAACTTCAAATCCGACGAACATTTCCGCACTTAATTCTGTTTCAAGAGTTCGAAGGATTTATGAAGAATAGAAAAAGATATTAATCCCTAACAAGATTTCGATCAAACAATTTATCCGAAGTCGTCATCAATAGGCAGACCCCCGTCTCTATTGGTGCCGCCGATCCTATCAAAACCCAAAATCGAGTTTTCTGTTTTTGAATTAATCCTCAAGAACAACAACACAAAAAGCTTCCCAACATGTTTTTAATGATGTTAGACACCTATTTGGATCATGTTTGATCCATCCTGATCATATTTCATCAAAATCAAAATTTTCAAAATAAATGAAAAATTTCAAATTCTTGAATTGGTTCAAATGAAGATTCAGTGTTCATATTTTGGCACGAACCAACTATATGAACTATAAGGAATTTATTGACAAGCTCCTTAGACTTCATTACAACTTAAAAAACAAAAACCCAATTTTGGTCCCTAAACTGTTTTTGTGAAATCGAACATCACCCAGGTCGAATAATATATTGGGATGATGTTCACAATATTCCTAAGAGCTTTGTGAACTACCTAAGCCTTTGGATCAAATGATCTAGGCCTTAATCGAAACTGAAAAACCTGTAGTTTTGATATTCTTGAGGACCGAAAGGTTCGATCGAGGCTTTTTCAGCCAAGACTAAGGTTTTTGACTAGGACCGAGAGGTTCGACCTAGGCTTTTCATCCATGATAGAAAGGTCAGATTGAGGATTTTTACATCCGACCAAGAATTTGAATTTCGAACCAAGGAGTCTTGCACCAGACCGAGAACTCCCAAACCTAGGATCGATGAAGTTAGCCCCAAGCTAACCCAGGACTGGTAATTTTTGCACATGACCGAGGTACTCTAGCACCTCGACTGTGGTTCTCTAATTCTAGGACCGAGGGTCTTAAACCCCGATCGATAAAAACGCCCCCAAGACCGAGGACACTGATCCTAGGGCCTATTTGGTTGCACTTTTTATTTTTCAAAATTATTTTTTGTAATCTTAGAACTTCAAATCATTTTTTAAAAATCTCCCCAAAAAACAAAAAATGATTTCAAAATATTATTTGGATTTATTCACAAAAAATATTTTGATAATGGCTTGTTTTAGAATTACTTTTAAAACCATAATGCCTTTTAAATATTGACGTTCTTAAAGTATTTTCCTCCCTTGTTAGAATCATTAGCAATATGTACCAATATTTATATATTGTTGTTACAAATATAAATATGCAAAAACTTGTGTATGTCTAAAACCGGTAGAATAATTGGTTAAAATAAAAAATTATATAACTAATTTTCAAAAATTAAGACTTTATAAAGTAGAAACTGTTTTAAAACCGGTACAGAGGATGAAGCGCGCAAACCCTTTCTCGAGTATCACTAAACTTTAAACTAAACAAAACTCTGATGAAAAATATGTTTGTACACACTTTCTATTGATTTTTAAAAATCAATTAGAGACTCTATTTCAAATAAATAATCTTTTAAATTAATTATTTTCAATTAATTTAAATACTAATTTCTACAATCAAATTTTAATTTGATTATTGTATATCTAAAAAAGATTGTTTAGACTTGAACCCAAATGAATTATTTTTATAATTAATTTCAAACATGTTAGGATTTGTTTAAAATCTTTTTAAATAATTTTTTATTATAATAATATTCCTAATATACAAACTGATGTTGATATTTCTCGAACCTCGAATTTTTCTTGGTTAAGAGTTTTTTGGGGGTTACAATTATAATATAACATAAACCAATAATATTTAGTTTACGGAAGAAACATGTAATTTTATTTTAAATTAATGACATGTAATTTATTATTAAAAAAAATAAAATTATACGTATTGCCAACTCTTAATTCTTGAATTTGAAATTTAGAATGTCTCATATTAATTAAATAATAAATCTTTAAGATTTATTTGACCAAATTTCATATATTCTTATGTCGAAACTTGTTGACTTAAGTTTTCTTTTTATATCCATTTTAATCTTTAAATATAAGGTATAATATAATCCAATTATTTATTAATTTATTAATAATCATTAACATTAATATTTTAATCCTAAAACAATAGATACAATAAAATTTTTATTCATCTAAATTTATATAAATATATATTAATTTATTTATACATAAAAAAAATACTGCTCCCAAATATCTCTGTTCTATTCCCACTTGTAGGGCGGGGAAAAATAATATTTTATTTTTATTTTTTTTAAAATGATTATTTTGCCCTTCCCTATGAGAGAGAATAGTGAGAACAGAAAAAATTTGGAAGAAGAGAATTCTATCCCCTTAATTCTCTATATAATTTTTATAATATATATTTTATATTATATAAATATATTGGGAAAAATTAAGGAAAAAGTTATTTCACTCTGAAGAAATTGTTGGGAATAACTAAGTGAAGAGTTAATTAACTAAGAAATTATTAAATATTAATCAATTGAGTTTTGATGATGTTTAAATATGAAAGAAGCTAAGTCGTCTAATTGTTTCTATGCAGGTGCATCAGATTTGGCTAACATAGACGTGATCTAAATAGGTTAATTAGAGGTGTTGCTAGTTAGACGTGCTAGTCTAACAGATACGTAGTTAGACGTGCCAGTCTAACAAATACGTAGTTAGACGTGCAAGTCTAACAGATACGTAGTTAGACGTGTCAGTTTAACAGATACGTAGTTAGACGTGCCAGTCTAACAGATACGTAGTTAGACGTGCCAGTCTAACATATACGTAGTTAGACGTGTTAGTCTAACAAATACGTAGTTAGACTTGCCAGTCTAACAGATACGTAGTTAGACGTGACAGTCTAACAGATACTTAGTTAGACGTGTCAGTTTAACAGATAAGTAGTTAGACGTGCAAGTCTAACATATACGTAGTTAAATGTGAAAGTCTAACAGATATGTAGTTAGACGTGCCAGTCTAATAAATACGTAGTTAGACGTGCAAGTCCAACGAATACGTAGTTAGACGTGCTAGTCTAGCAGATACATAGTTAGACGTACAAGTCTAACAGATACATAGTTAGACGTGCAAGTCTAACAGATACGTTGTTAGACGTGTCAATCTAAAAGATACATAGTTAGACGTGCAAGTCTAATAAATACGTAGTTAGACGTTGGTGTCTAACTCCTTTAGATAAGTCTGAGGCGATTCAAAGTTAGACGCTACAGACTAACTCCATTAGACATGGTAGTCTAATGGGATGCGAAGTTAGACATTGTAGTCTAACTCTATTAAACTTGGTTTTCTAATGGAACTCGCTGTTAGAAGTTGACGTCTAAATCCCTTAGACTTGGAAGTCTAATGGAGCACGTCTTATGCCTCGCTTTAACAACCGTTTAAAGTTAGCATACGTCACCCACGATCAACTAATTGTACGCTACTCCTGCTCCACTCTTTTTGCAGTCCAATACGCCAACTATTTGCAACAAATGAATGAACCCCACATACGCGAATATTCTTCCCACTAATTGTTCAGCATAGGACAATTCCATAAGGATATCCGACGCACTATCGTTCAGTACAGTCACGATTCATGATCATAGAGCCTTTTGTACTCTTGTACTATGGAGGCTTTCCAATGGGCGCTTGCCATGTGTCCATGAAGATGATTCGACCGTTGGTGTCCTACTACAAATAAATGCTCAAGGAAAACTGTCGAATCACCGGTCACTTTGCTCATTTTACTACAACCTTACAAGCTTATTCTTTCACTGATTGTACATCATTTTTCCAAGTTCAAGAGAGAATTAAAAAAACTGTCTAGCTGAGAGATATTATTGATTATATTGTAAGTTGAACAGAGTTTGTTCTGTTTAACTGAGTGTTAGCTATTTAGTAAGCTGTATTTGATTTAAAGAACTTTAGTGAAATCGTTCCTGTTATTGAAAGAAGGGGAGACGTAGGAGAGTTAGCTCCGAACATCCATAAACAACTTGATGTATTCTTTCCTTTTGTCTTCTATCTCTCATTGGTTCAAAGCTTCAAACCCAAACAAACAGTTCCGCACCTGAATCATTTCAAGATTTTGTGAAGGTTTGCGAAGAATAGAAAGTGATATTATTCCCTAACATGATTTCTATCAATCTGTTTATCCGAAATTACTAACAATAGTTAAACCCTCGTCTCTATTGGTTGCACCGATCCTATCAATTGGTATTAGAGCCAGGTTTTCTATTCTCAAGCAATAAGAACCTGAATCATGTTGAAAGATTCTAGCTCATCCAAGATTCCTATGTTTTTGAAAGAAAACTACATGGTGTGGAAGAAGAGAGTTTGTTCCCATCTTGCTTCATTGCACAATGACATGTGAAGTGTTGTCACTGAAGGACCCATCAAGATCAACAAAGAAAAATCTGAATGGACAAGTGAAGATAAGAGGAAGAACAACCTCGACAACTTGTCCATGGACATCTTGTATAGATCTCTTGACGACAGCATGTTCAACTACATCATATCTTGCGAGTCTTCCAAAGAAATTTGGGATAGACTCACTCAACTCTGTGAAGGCAACGCGCGAACCAAAGAGAACAAAATTACGGTTGCTACCTAGAAGTTTGACAACTTCAAGATGCGTCCAGGAGAGACGATGACTGAGTTTGATGCAAGATTCAGTCAGATTGTCACCACCCTATCCATTCTAGGCAAGACCTACAACAACGGAGAGATTGCTATAAAGGTCATGTGAGCTTTTCTTAGGGAGTGTGACATCAAGACTATGGCGATGAGGGAGTCCAAAGACCTCAATAAAATGGAGCTCTTCGACTTGCTTACCGATCTGAAGGCCTATGAGTTTGAGTTGAACTTGATGAATGAAGAGGAGCACCCCACATCTACTATCATTACAAAGGCTTTGGTGTCTTTCGAGGAGTCACTAGTTGCTAACGAAGAAAAGGCGTCTGCCCAGTAGCTCAGCAGCGACACAATGACTCTTCTTGTGAAGAAATTCGGGAAATACATGAAGAAGAGCATTCTTAACTCAAGCTCTTCAAATAATACCAATGATGATAAAGCTAAATCGAAAGCTAATGTTAAGTGTTTTAACTGTGGTATTCTAGGTCATTACAAGTCGGAGTGCAAAAATCTGAAACGTGATGAGAAGAGGAAAGACAATGAAGGCGAGCTAAAGGCCCTCATGGCTGCAAAAAGCAAGGCCAAGTGGATTCAAAGCGACTCAGATTATTCATCATCCAGCGATAGTGATGATGAAGAGGTTGTTTGCTTCATTGCAAGAGAAGAGGAGTATTCTGAGGAATCTGAGATATTGGATCTCTCTCAAGAAGAATTTTCACGAGATGAACTAGTGGCTACACTAAACGATATGGTCTCGGAGTATAAAAATTTGTCAGAATCTCAAAACAAAACAAGTTCAGAATCTGAAAATAATGAACCACCTTTTTCTCAAACCTCCGAGCCAAAAGGTTTTGAAAACATGGATGAACTTTCATATGAGAATTAAATGCTCAAGGAAAATATTCAAACCCTCTCTTCTGAAAATCAACGTTTAACCTATATTGTAAGTTCTTGGACAAGGTCTAGAGAAGCTGTCAAATATCATATTGGTCTGTTAAGACCTGCTGGATGTAAATCCGGTCACGGATTTAATAGCGATGACTCAGACAAGTCCTATAAGAAGTTAAAATCAGCAACTGACAAGCTTAAGTCAATAAGCTTTGTCAAAGAGAGTTTAACGAATACTGAAACTGATCCAAGATGTGAGGATCTAACTTTAAAGGATGAGATAACTTATGTTCCACCAACAATTAGCTGGTTTAAACTTAAGTTAGATGGTTTAAACTTAAGTTAGATGCAACTAGTAAGTCTGGAAAACCAAAACCTCACAAGAAGTCAAAGAGTTTTAAAAGAAAACCATCCTCTAAAGTTAAGGGATCAATGGCTAGCAGGAAGACATCTTCTAAGTCAAAATCATACGCACTCATTACAACACAAAATGGAAAATCCATAAGAATAACTCAAATATGGATTCCCAAGGGTCTAATTGATCGAGGACCCAAGTGAATGTGGGTACGAAAAGTTGTAAATATTTTCTTGTGTAGGTGATTCAGGAAAGCTGTAGAAAGGAAGATTTGATCATAATCTTCTGAAGACATGCTCTAGAAGATCAATAGTGGCACTTGCCACTTCAAATGACTAAGTGTTTTCTTCCTTAAAAATATTTTTGGTCTTGAGGACCTCAAAACATTTGTTTATTCTATTTTATACATACATAAATTGAGGGGGAGATTTATTGTATAAATAAAAATGCACGCAGACGAAAGCTTTAATCTGTCTACTAGACGAGGAAGTTAAAAGAAAAGCAAGTACTTAGACGTATACTTACATACACTATCTAATGTGAAATGTCTTAGTATAAAACCTATGCAGTTAGACGTCGAAGTCTAATAGACGTTCAAACGTTTATAAGACAAGAGTCGTTGGACGCTCACGTCTAACCAAACACACGTCTAATACGTGTTATTCATGCATAATTAGACGTCTACGTCTAATAGACGTTTAGACATCTATAAGAGACGTGATTGGACGCTTGCGTCTAATAGACTCATGCGTCTAACAGACGCTCGGTCCACATAGATTGTAGAAGTAAGTGAATCTTCTAACTACGTGTGCTATTAGACGCTTCATCTTTATAACTAATTGAGGACAACTGTCCTTTATGCACTGTCATCTTATTTTCCCGCACACGTCCTAGTAACTTAAAGACGTGTGTCTCTCAATGTTAAGGAAAATGACTAATATACCCTCTAAATTAATGATGACTACCTTTGGAAAAAGGCGTTTAACATTAATTGGTGGGACCCTCTTTGTTAAATGTGACAGTTAGGCCATGTGACTGTTGGGATTCTATTTAAGAATATCGTGCATGCGTATGAAGTCTTTACGCTCACTAATTTCTTAAGAACCCTAGTTTTCTCTAACTTCTCTCTAAGAAATTGTGTTCATCTTATTAATCTTTTCTCAAATGGCTAACAAGAAAATTACTCTTGGTCACACCACTCTACAGGTGGATTTCGCTTCGGTTTACACTTTCTATCAACAGGATGTGGTTGATATATCCCATTCCTTGGAATATTCTGGTCTCGAAAAGTATCTCGATGGTACGTTTATATTCTACAAGAAGGAAGTTCGAGTGTTTTTCAAGACGACAATCTTGGTCGGAGAATCCATTACGGCGACTGTGAACGAATCACCTATCTCTTTTAATGAATCTGTATATGTGGAGTTCTTTGAACTTCCAACGGAGGGTCATACCTTTAATCTTGCATTTCCAGCAGAAACTATCTCGGAGATGAAGATTGATTTCTCAAATGACGGCTCTGGAATAAGGCTGAACGGGAAGAAGAAGGCTTAAAGCCACATTTCATTTATTGAACGACATTGTAGTGAAGGCTCTCCAAGGCAAAGCAGACTCGTTCGACCTGTATAGCCTGGATCGCTTCGACTACATGACGACGATTTCAAAAGGTTTTCAAGTCAACTGGGCATCTACTCTATTTTCTAATCTATGTGAGTCGATTTAATCTAAGAACAAGGAGAGTGTGGGCTTCGCAGCCCAACTCATCCATTTTCTAAAGCATCTGGGTATTCCTATGGGCGAGGGTGAGGCTATTAACCCGAGTCGCATATACACTAACTTTTCCGTGAAGAGCACTTTTGCGAGAATGAAGCTCTCAAAGGAGATGGGTTCTGGTTCTTCCAGCCAACAGATATGTGGCCAGTTGGTCACTCGATCTAAAAGACAAACTGCTTATGTGTTGTCTACGGGGGAAAAACGATTCAAATTCATAAAAGAGTATGCAGCTAGTACGAATAGCCAGAAGAGCTCCCTGAAAAAGGATTCTGGGGTAGTTGACTCTAGGGAAAGAAGAAGTCTTCCTCCTATTGCCGTCGTTCCTATTTCGTTACTTGCTCCATCCCCTAGCCCGTTTAAGAAACCGGCTAAGTCATCTGGTCCTGCTGTAGATCAAAAGAGGGCGTCCAAGGCATCTAGTGCTTCTAAAGCGTCTAAGAAATCCACTAAGGTAATCTCCTCCTCTCCTTTGGCCTCTATGCCCATTTGTGATGTTCCTGTGATGGAACAAGCTGCAGGGACAATTGTTGAGCCAGTCAGTCCAATTATTGAAAATGTATATAGGGCTTCTTCGCATGTCCGCCCTGAAGTTCCAGCAATTGTTGAGACTACTAGTATTATTGAAACCACCACCGAAATAGAGCAGGTTATTGCTCCAACAACGCCTGCTGTTGTTGAGCCTCCTACGGCTAAGATTGTTGAGAAATAATTTGCTGTTATAGGGAAGGGCATTCTGTCCGTTCTTCTAGAAGGGGTGTTTTCGAAGCCTCAATGCCCTTTCGAAATTATGAGAGCAACAAGGGGAGCTCCAGGCATTACCATCCGAGAACCTTTGCCAACTCCTAAACCTGTCGAGGTCCATGGAAAAGGAAAAGTTGTTGCCGCTGAATCTTTAGAGAAGATGTCTGAATTTAGCTGCATTGTCAACCTTGTGATGGAGCAAGTTGAAATGAAGGCCGTTGAGAAAAGAAACATCTTTGACACTTGGGTGAACTACAGACTAGAAACTGAATTCGATGAGATTTTCTCAAAGAAGGAGATATTGAAAGAATGGAAGAATGTAGTAAAAAATGAGAAGAGAATATTAATATGGGCTAAGACTGATGTAGTTTCTAAGACCCTCAATTGAAAGAAACTGGTGGTGGCCAACATCATGGGACATATCCTTCTTCCCATGATTGAAAAGAGAAAATCTAACTTCAACCCGCTTGACAGAGATGCTCGTACAAAGCAGAATGCTTTGAAGAGGTTGGATCTCATCATGCATAGTTATTGCACAACAATTCTTCAACAGGCTCACGGTACAGAGTCTTCTGGGTTATGTTTATTTCATGATTCATTTGATAAAGACGAGCCAATGGAAATTTTTTATGTTGATCATTCTGGGTTAGAAGAAGATGATAAGGATGCTGCCCATCTTGTTGATATGAAAAACATCTCCTTTGAAGAGACGCGTCTAACGGCCTTGAAGATTGCCGAATAAACCCCTGTCTTGGGTCAAGCTGAAACGGTTCTAGAAGAAGAAGAAGCTATTGTTGAAGCTCTTCTATCTAATATTCAACAAAAGGAGACATCAGAGGTGGCTCCTATTACTCATGAAACTGTAGAAGAACCTCCAACAACAGAAGAAGGATAGCAAAGATTGTTGATAAGTCTCCTATGTCAGACGTTGAGGGGGAATCATTGAAGGAGGTAGATTTAGTCAAAATTCCCTCTTCTGAGGGGGAACAAGATGATAAAGAAGATTCTTCTGAAGGTATTCCTCTGGAAGAATACTTCATCCCGGGCTCCCATATTCCTCGATCATTTCCTATCATGAAAATGGAAGACATTGCTGACCACGTTAATGAATTACCTATGCATTCTGAAGATATTTTAGGAGGAATTCACAAAGTGTGTGCTGATATCCTTAATGAAGAAGACAAATCTAAGGATACGTCCAAGACCCCCTCTTCTCATTCCCAAGATAAAGAACCCGAGTGTTCTTTACAAGTGAATACACATATAAGTCCAATTCGGACTGCTCCGACTTACTCTCAAGTTGTGTCCTCAGCTGCTCACTCTTTCGAAGAGACGTTTCCCGGAGACTTAAACGTTTATACTACAATGTTGGATGCAATAAATTTCATCAAACAGAATAGGGTGGACATGCAGTCCAAATTGGTCAATCTTGAAAAGGGCTCTATGTCAAGCCAGAAATAGATGTCTTCCTTCTTTGCCATTCAAAAAGAATTGGAAAAGACCATGCACAGAAATACGTACGAAGTCAACATTACAAATACCAAGTACCACAAGTTTGAGAAAAGTTTCATTAATCGTCAAACAGAGTAGCATGTTGAGACATTGGATTTCTCCTTAGAACTTCATCAGGTCCTCGTATCTACAATAGATCTCCTTCGAGCTCAAATGGTGGAAGTTTCCAACTCAATGAGTAGAGAAAAAGCAGAAAGAATGGAACATGCTGATTCTCTCGCTAGATCCATTCAAGCTATTGAAGAGACAAAAGCCAATGCCACTAAAGAAAGAACCCGTATTATAGTCGCTGCTGCTGCTGAAGTTGATAATGTTAAAAAGAGGGAAGATAGCTCTAGAGGAGTTAGATCAAGAGGTGGATCTGCCAAAAGGAGCTGCTGCTAGAGGAACCCGATCTAAACGCAAAGTTGTTGACGAGGATATTGAAGGAGAAGGCAGACCAGAAAAGAAAGGTCAAGGTCGTAGAAGCAACAGAGGCGGTGGAAGTAGAGGCAGCCAAAATGCGGTCACTCGTTTTCACAACCTCCTAGCTAACGATTCTCTGGATGAAGATAATGCAGATGAAAACGTGAAAAGTGAAGGACCATAAATCTCTTTATTCGCTTTTCTCATCCTCAAACTTATGTTGGAAGATTTTAAAACTTATGTTGGAATATTTTTAGGTAATCTACTTTTATCTAATATTTGATGGGTATTTACATTGCTTTACTAAGATTGTATGGTTTTAACATTAAAAACTCATGATTTTGGATATACTCATGAACTCACCTGGTTTTGATAATTTAACTTAAATAATCAAAATGAGGGAAATTGTTGGGAAAAATTAAGTAAATAGTTATTTAACTCGGAAGAAATTTTTGAGAAGAACTAAGTGAAGAGTTAATTAACTTAGAAATTATTAAATATTAATCAATTGAATTTTGATGATGTTTTAATATGAAAGAAGTTAAGTCCTCTATTTGTTTCTATGTAGGTGCATCAAATTAGGCTAACTTAGACGTGATCTAAGCAGGTTAATTAGACGTGTTGCTAGTTAGACATGCCAGTCTAATAGATACGTAGTTAGACGTGTGAATCTAATAGATACATAGTTAGACGTGCAAGTCTAACAAATACGTAGTTAGACGTGCCAGTCTAATAGATACGTAGTTAGACGTGCTAGTCTAACAGATACGTAGTTAGACGTGCCAGTCTAACAGATACGTAGTTAGACGTGCAAGTCTAACAGATACGTAGTTAGACGTGCCAGTCTAACAGATACGTAGTTAAACTTGACAGTCTAACAGATACGTAGTTAGACGTGCAAGTTTAACAGATACGTAGTAAAACGTGCTAGTCTAACAGATACGTAGTTAGACGTGTAAGTCTAATAGATACATAATTAGACGTGCAAATCTAACATATACGTAGATAGGCGTGTCAGTATAACAGATACATAGTTAGACGTGCAATTGTAACAGATATGTAGTTAGACGTGCAAGTCTAACAGATACGTAGTTAGACGTGCTAGTCTAACAGATACGTAGTTAGAGGTGCAAGTCTAACAGATACGTAGTTAGACATTGGCATCTAACTCCTTCAGATAAGTCTGAGGTGATTCGAAGATAGATGATGTAGTCTAACTCCATTAGACGTGGTAGTCTAATGGGATGTGAAGTTAGATGTTGCAGTCTAACTCCATTAGATTTGGTGGTCTAATGGAACTCGTTGTTAGACGTTGACGTCTAACTCCCTTAGACTCTCCCTTAGACTCTGTAGTCTAATGGAGTACGTCTAATGCCTCACTTCAGCAGCTATTTGAAGTTAGCATATGTCTATCCACAATCAACTAGTTGTACATTACTCTTGCTCCACTCTTTCTTGTAGTCTAATATGCCAGCTATTTGCATCAAATGAATGAATGCCACGTACGCGAATATTCTTCTCACTACTTGTTTAGTACAAGACAGTTCCAAAAGGATATCCGGTGCACTATCGTTCAGTACAACCACGATCCATGAGCACAGAGTGTGTTGTACTCCTGTACTATGGAGGCTTTCCAATGGGCGCTTGCCACGTGTCCATGAAGAAGATTCGACCGTTTGTGTCCTTCTACTACAAATAGATGCTCAAGGACATTTGCCGAATCACCAGTCACTTTGCTCATTTCGCTACAACCTTAAAAGCGTACTCTTGCACTAATTATACATCATTTTTTTCAAGTTCAAGAGAGATTAAAAAACACTGTCTAACTGAGAGATATTATTGATCATATTATAAGTTGAACAAAGTTTGTTCTGTTCAATAGAGTGTTATCTATTCAGTAAGATGTATTTGATTTAAAGAAGTTTAGTGAAATCCTTCCAGTTGTTGGAAGAAGGGGTGACGTATGAGAGTTAGCTCTAAACATCCATAAACAACTTATTGTGTTCTTTCCTTTTGTCTTTTATCTCTCATTGGTTCAAAGCTTCAAACCCTAACAAACAGTTCCACACTTGAATCGTTTCAAGAGTTTGTGAAGGTTTGCAAAGAATTGAAAGTGATATTAATCCCTATTATGATTTCTATCAATCCATTTATCTGAAGTTACTAACAACAGTCAGACTCCCGTCTCTATTGGTTGCACCGATCCTATCAAAATACGATAACTATCCTTAAATTTAGGAATTTTTTAATAATAATTATTTAACAGTCAATAGTCAAAATGAGAATCTAAATATTCATAAATCTAGGAAATTAAAGAGAATCTAAATATTCATATATCTAGAAATTTTAAGAGAATCTAAATATTCATAAATTTAGTAACTTAAAGAGAATCTAAATATTCATAAATCTAGGATCTTAATGATAACATCATACATCTTTATATTGCGTACTAATCATTTGATATTATCAAAAATTAATATATCTATATATTCTGTAAAAACATGCTTTTAAAATCATCTAAATTCATCCATATATATTTTGCTTAATGATAGAGAAAATTCAAATATTCATAAATTTAGGGATCTTACTTCATGATTGCTTAAGTAAAGATAATTCAAATACCCTTTAATTTATCGTCAATCTTCATGATAGATAACATCATAAAATTTAATCTTAATACATAATATATGAATCTTAATTAAAGATATATATATATATATATTTCCGATTAAAATTTTCAAATCTAAAATATATATATTCAAATTATCAAAATCAATATATTCCTAATATTATGTTTTGAAATTATCAAAACCAATATATATACCCAACAATATGATTTGAAATTATCATAAATCCATACATATATATCTACACCGAATGATATAAATTCTCACAAAATTAAATTAGGACAGCTCTGATACCAATTGTTAGAATTATTCGAATTAGATTTTAATTTAAATTGTTAAAAATTAAAATTTGAATGCGGTAGTGTACCTTAATTGTAATCATGAATCTTCTCTTTCTTTAGAATGAAAATGTTCTTTAATATTCTATGTTCTTAGACTTTCCTTAGATGAAATGGTTCTTACAATTTGTTGATGAGTATGTCAATTATTTTCTCTCTCAATTGATGGGGACGCAATTGAGAAATAACCATACCTCAAATAGGAACCATTATAAAATAACTAATATTTTGTCAGTTATTATAGTTTGATCATTTCTAATTTAGTTTTTTCATAAAATTTGAATTGGCACTTAGGTATCCTCAGTTTATATTCATGACAAATACACCCATAAGGCATAAACTTAATTTCACATTAGATCACATTATTTTAGATTATTTTAAAGATGATATTTGCACAATTATTTAATATACTAGTGACCCCATAAATTCCAACATTACCTTCGCTATTAATCGAAACTATGTTCTGTGTAATGAACAGTCTTTTCAGATATTATATCCTACTAAAACCATCAAATATGTGAATGAATTTAAAATAAGTCACATATAAAAGATATGGATATGTTATGTTATTGGACAACTTATGATATAAAATTCTTGACATTATAAAGTTATTACAGCATACTCCATCTTGGCTTAACTATAGGTTTGTCTTGATTGATGGTGACAATGAATTTCTAGAAATTTCTTCATATTTATTCGAGAAGAAGAAAATTGCAATCTACATTGTTAACGAACTAGAACTTTATTCTTTATTGAATAGTCGAATTCAATTTTTACTTGGTTAATCAACCAAGTTAAGTTGAAAAAGAACACGTCCAAATAGTAGAAGGAGTATAAACAAATGAAATTTTGGTTGATGTTGGTAACAAGAGGTCAAAAAAAAGTTTATTCTTATTTCATCTCAAATGAATTCTTAAAAGTCTTTTTAGGAAAGCATTGAATATTCATATGCTTGACTCTTCAAATGCCAAAATAACATATCTCTTAGTTATCCCATTCACCCCTAAAACCATTAATATTATTATATAAATATTAAACATAAAAAATAAAACGTCTTAATTTAAGTTTTTCAACAAATCTCCCCCTTAAACATAAATACTTTTCCCATCTCTCATTCCAATAAGATTTTTACAACTCTCCAGTAGTGTGGTCGGTAGTGGATTGGTGAATACGTCAGCGGCTTGAGCTCGAATTTCAACATGCTTCAGCTCAACCTTTCATTTTTTGACTTGTTCTCGAATGAAATGAAATTGGACGTCAATGCGCTTGTTCCTCCATGATTAACCGAGTTCCTTGTCAACTCCATTGTCGACTTGTTATCAACTCGGATCATAGTTCTTTCATCTCGAATCACTCCCAAATTCCATAGTAATTTTGAAAGATAGACTACATAACACACGCTCCAAGAGGCCGCCACATACTCAACCTCGCAGGTCAACAGAGTTACAATAGACTACTTCTTTGACAACCAAGTAAAAGTCATATTCATGAGTAGAAATACATAACCCGAAGTACTTTTCAGATCATCAACATCACCACACCAATTACTATCCAAGTAATTCACTAATCGGTTGTCATATGATTTTAAATAGAAAAGACCAAGTGAAAGGGTTCCTCGAACATATCTCAGAATTCTCTTCAAGGCCTTCCAATTTGATAGCTTGGATCCTCCATGAATCTACTTACTATCACAACACTCAATATTAGGTCAGGTTTCGTGCTTGTAAGATACCTTAAACTTTCGATTAAGCTTCGATATCTCCCAACATCAGCTCGTTCTCCTCCATCAAACTTTGAGAGTTTATTGGTTGGTTCTATTGGAGTAGAAACTAGGTTGCAGTCCTCCATTTTAAACATCTTTAAAATTTCAACTACTTCACTTCTAGGGAAAGAAAATATTTCATCAGTCCTAAGTTTGTCATCTCAAACTCTTTCTTTATTACCTCTTTGAACTCCTTAATTAGTTATGGGTTGCTTACGGTGAATATGAGGTCGTCGACATAGAGAACGACTACCATCATATCATTTTATGATTTCTTTGTGTACAAGACATGCTCGTATGGACATTGCTCATACTCTTTTTTCTTGAAATACTCGTCAATTCTCTCATTCCAAGCACAAGGAACCTACTTCATCCAGTAAAGGATTTTCTCAATCTCATCACTTCTTATCATCCACTCTCTTCATATACCCGATTGGTTACTCGACGTACACCTCCTCCTTCAACACTATATTTAGAAAGTCTGACTTCACATCCATTTATATAATCGGCCATTGGTTTTGAGCAGCTAACGAGATTTGATGTTAGATTGACTCCATTCTCATGATAGGAGCAAATACTGCATCATAATTAATTTCCTCCTTTTATCTATAGTCCTTCACCATAAGTCGAGCCTTATAACACATAACCTCTCCTTCAAAATTTATCTTTTTTGTACACCCATTTTATTCCAATTGGTTGAGCTCCTTCAGGAAGGTCGGTTAGCTCCCATGTTTTATTGCATTTAATTACCTAAATTTCTTCATCCATAGCTGATCTTCATTTCACGTCTTGTACAACTTTTTCAAAATTCAAATTTTTTGAGCCGGCTAAGAGACATACAACATGAACTTCATTTGTAGTTTTATATATCTTCCACAGAATTCTCATTTTGGGATGTTGAGGCTCGAATTTATCTTCTGAAAGCTTGGTGGTTGTTCATATCGGAGGCATAATAACTTTTGAACTTGTTTCTTCCTCAATCAGTTTACTCTAGCTCCATGCCATTGATTTCATAAGGTGAACATCTTGATTCACCACCAATTTCTTGTTGACATGATCAAACAATTTATATGCCTTAGATTTTTCATCATACTGATAAATATTTACTTCTTACTCCAATCTTCTAATTTTGTCATGTGCTAACTTGGTACTTTCCTATATGCCATGCTACCGAACACCTTGAGATGAAAAACACTCGGCTTCATACCACTCCAAATCTCCTAAGGCGTCTTCTCTCATAACTTTGCATATGGACATCTATTTTGCACATAGACTATGCATTGCACTACTTCTGCCCAAAACTTTTTCGGCATATTCTTTCCTTTCAACATAGATTGAACCATATCGAGAATAGTTGGATTCTTTTGGTCTGCTACATCGTTTTCTACAAAGAATAAGCCACCGTCAGGTAATGCTTGGTCCCATGTTCTCACAGTATTTGTTAAAGTTAATATAAGTGAACTCACCTCCTTTGTCAAATCAAAATACTTTGATGACTTTGTTTGTTTCTTTCTTCACCATCACTTTAAATTTCTTGAAGTTTTCAAACACTTCTGACTTCTACTTCAGAAAATAAATACACGTCTTCCTTGAGAAATCATCAATTAAAGAGAGTAAGTATCTCTTACTATTGAATGATTTTGGAGTTATCGGCCCACATAAATAAATATGGATCAGTTCGAGTTGCTCCTTTGCTCGGTATTCATAACTGCTTCGGAAAGAAGTCCTCGTTTGTTTCTCTATCACACATTATTCACAAAATCACTTTTCGAATATAATATTAAGCGGTCCAATCACTATCTCCTTTTTCAGCAGCTCGTTCAACTCCCAAGTGAAGATGACTGAACCGATAATGTCAATTCATGGCCTTATCCTTTAGATCAAGTTGTATACATTTATCTTGAACTATTTTAAGCTCAAGTTTGTACATGCAATTTTCTTCAATTCTACTTAGGCAATGAGCCTTCTGAATTTATCCTTCAATTATAGTTCCTAGTCCTTCATCAGAGCCAAGTACCCTTTCTCCATCAGTTATCTCATGCTTAATATGTTGTTTTTGAGATTAGGTAAGTAGTAAACATCGATGATCTCTTTGATTCTCCCATTTCTATGTTAATACCTGATCATTCATCGATCTTTAACGACTACTTTTGAAGCATCGTCGAAAGAAATTGATTCGGACTCCACATTTGAGAGTATTTTGAATAACCTCTCGTCACCACACATGTGCTTACTTGTGCTAGTGTCCAAGTACCAAAATGAGTTATCAGAATAACTCGGTTTGATCTTAGTTTCTGGAATTTTTGTCACAAACAACAATCCATCATCTTCTTTCTTAGCAAAGAAGTTTGTTGGTTCCTTTTTTTCTTCTCGGGCCTATAATCTTTGAAAATATGACCCATGTTTCCGTAGTTGTAGAATTTTATAGAGTAACAATCCTTGGAAATATGTTCATATTTTCCACAATTATAACACTCAATATTATTGTTTGTGTTTTTTCGGCCACCCCGAGCTTGACATCGGCATTCTAGTTCTATTGGCCAACTTGCTCACTTCCTCGTCCTCCTCTTCCTCTACCACTTAGGCCTCTACTTTTTTCCTCTACCTCTAGTACTCTAAAAATAGAGCACCTTCTCTTTTTTTTATTATCGTATTTTCCTAAAGAGGTTGTTTAAGGGACTCCCCCTTCTTATTTTTTCTTCTCTGTTTATGCGTTTACAAGGACCCGACAAGCTCTTCAATGGTGAGCGTTGATAGATCCTTGGATTCTTCTATTGCGCACACGATATTTTGAAACTATATGTCAATGACCTCATAATCTTTTCAACAACTCAGATTGATGAAAGACTCTCCCATTTTGATTTAGCCTGTTCACCACGATCTCCACTAGAGTAATGAACTCAGTTACGCTTTCAGACTCTTTCATCCTCATGTTTTCCAAATCGCCCTTTAGGGTTCGAAGCTTGACTTGCTTCACCCGTTCTTCTCCTTTGTTTGCTATTTTGAGTATATCCCATGCTACATTGAAAGATTTTGCATCAGATTTCTTCTCAAACCTAGATTCACCAATAAATCAGTATATTAAATACATAGTCGTCCTGTCTTTAGCTCGAACGACCTTCAATATGTTCAGTTGCGCATTTGAATACCCATCTATGTTTGTCGGTTCCTCATACACAGTCTCAACCACATCCCAGTTATCTTGGGAGCCAAAAAGGGCCTTCATCTACACCTTCCAGTTTTCGTAGTTGACGCCTTTTATTAAATTGGGTAGTGGGATGCCATTTGTTAGACCTGCCATTTCTCTCAAGTATTTACACTCAACACACACCTCACAAAGTTCTCGATCGCTCCTATATTTCTCTCAGCCAACGCACACCGCGACGTCTTTTGAGGTTGACAAGTTCTTTCACGCTCACCTCACATACAATGGCTCTTATACCAATTTGTTGGTAACAAGAGGGAAAACAATATATTTCTTCTTATTTCAACTCAAATTAATTCTTACAAGTATTTATAAAAAAATATTGACTCTTCATATTCTTGACTCTTCAAATGTCAAAATAATGTATCTCTTAGTTATCTCACTCACCCCTAAAACCATTAATATTATTATAGAAATATTAAACATAAAAAATAAAACGTCATAATGTAAGTTTTTCAACTTGGTTGAATGGTTGTAACAAATACTAATGAAGTAGCGGTTGAAAAAGAAGAATCATTCCGTTTATGAAAAAGTTCATAATCAAAGTATACAGAAGAAAAATAATGATTCCGGTGTAGACAAATTTAATAGGGAATTTATAGAGACATATGTAGAGGCATATGTTGAACTCAATGTCATCATCCACATCAGCTACTTCATTTCCTTCCAAATCCAGCATTTATTTTCACTGCAGCCTCATTTCCATCCAAGCCGAGCATGTTTTTGTTCACTGTTTCACGAATCACAACCACGCTACTTAGAAATCTACGAGTGATCGGCTACGTTGTTCCTCCATCCTAGACGTGAGGTCCTCCGCGACTTCTTCTTCCTCAATTGCAACTACTAAAATCTTACAAAGCTTTGTGGTTGATATATTCATTGTTTCCATGGGAAATGAATGATGATGAGAAATAACTTGATAGAAAGAACCTCTCACTAGTAAAAAAATCATTTTTAATGAGGGCATAAACCCTCGGAGAAAGCCAAAATTCCCTTGATGATTATTTTCGTCGAGGGCGATAAATGCTCTCGGACGGTGTTAGTGATAGCATTGTCCATGAAGAAAAACCGAGAGCAGTTGTGGATCTCGGAGATAATTATAAATTTTTTTACCGAAAACAGAGCATTGACTCTTAGTGATAATCAACATTTCTAAAAAAATAATATTCTAAAATCTTCATCAGGGTTTGATATCATTTTTCACGTTTTTCCCTCCTTCCCTTAGATCTTTGTTTGATGCAATAATTAGGGTTTATAGATGCAACTTTCTCCGCCACGCCTTCACAACCTCCTCCTCCCTATAGTATACCTGAAAAAATACCATAAAGAATAAAAGAACATAATGGGAAGTGAAATGAATACAATAAACCAAACAGATTGATTTCCAGATCTCAATTCTCCATCTTTCGAAAAAAAAATTAATCATAGTTCTTTTTCGACTTTACTGTTAATAAATACTCATCATCATAATCATATTTATTTTCTTTACCAACATAACATTACAATAACAATACTGTAAATAACAAAGATCATCATCTCTATTTATTTGTACTAACTGTATCAGGTGCAGTTCGTCGTTTCATTGTTTCTTCTGCTATTTCAGATTTATGCAGATGGAACTAGCGAGATCAAAGAGCAGCTAGAGGAACAGCTTGAGATCTACGCAGTTTTGATGCTCGTTTCCGTAGTGCTAAAACTGTTTTTTACAAATCCTTACTGTTCGCGAGATCTCCAAGTTGAAGAACGCAATCTCCGAATCTAATGGACTGAGAAACCTAATTTCCTCTAACGAATCTCATCTTTTTGAGTTTGTGTTTATAGAGAAACTCGATGATCTGACTCAAATTGTTGGAGTAGCTTATAGATTTGACTCAAATCGCTGGAGCAGTTTCTAGATCTAACTCAAATCGCTAGTGTAAAGACAGTATAAGGATCTGACCATATTCTTCAACGATTCGAGCATGTCTAGAGAGATATTGATGTGAAGACAGTCAGATTTCTCGTTAAAGATATGGAATGTATGATGAGGAAGATGGAGAGATACGTTAAAGAGATGGAATTAATAAATCTAGAAAAAGAGATAGAATACGTTAAAGAGGTGGAATGAAGAGATCTAGAGAGAGAATAAGAGATGAAGAAATGAACAGTTTGGACGGCCGCGGGCAAAATATAACTTTTTTACCGAGTCGGGTATAATTATATATTTTACCTAGACCAACAATTTTCCCTCGGTAATATTAATATCACAAAAAGTATTTTTTCGCTTTCAACGATATTTCTCGGTAAATGTGATTTTTTTACTAGTGTCTAGTTCCTCCACTAGCCTTGAAATAAGTCATGAAGATAGAAATCTCTTATCATCGCTTATGTCTTTGGAACATCATTAAATAAATTCTTATCAAGTTTAGAGAATATAGTAATTATAAGCTGATATAGAAAAACTTGAAGCATTTTTTTTGTACAATTCATTCACATATAAGAATGTGAAAGTAATTGAAAGAAATTGATTGAGAATTATAATTTGGGAGAAAATGTTTGGTTGAATTATTTATATGAACTTTGACATAAATGGTTGCGTGTGTTTGTTAAATATAAATTTTAGGTTGGGATATCAAAAGTCAAAAAAAAGTGATAATGAATGTATTTATTTATTTATGTTTATGTTCATTCGAAAATAACTTTGAAGCAATTTGTTAAATAGTATGCCAATGCCATGAAAAATAAGATTGAAAAGGAAAAGAATTCTGATTTTGTGTCTTTCAATTTTAGTTTTCCAGTTATTAGTAGCATTCTAATTGAGAAGTAGTTTCAATATTTCTATACAAATAAGACATTCAGATTTTTCTAGGATGAAATTAGAGGTTTAATGTACCGTAACCCGTTCATTAGTAAAACAAGAAAAGTCCACTTATGTGTTTGAAGTGGTGCAAACAATATTTTGAAAAGATGGAGTCAGTCAAAAGAGAATTGTCTTTTGGGTACTTTACGTGACTGATCTGGTCCCTCGATGTCCCGATCCCAATCTTCTTATTTCGCTTCCTTCGAGAGGAAGAAATATCATAATTCTTTGATTCTTGATGTTTAGTTTGGACAAAATTGGATCTAAATTTTTTAGAGTCGTCACACCTTAATTTTTTTTTTTTAAAGAAACTAGGAAATAAATTCAGATGATTCTGATTAAGGATTCGTTACTTCTGAGAAAGGGCCTTGGCTCTTTGCCTACACGATCTGTCAAATATTAAACTAATATAAAATAAAATAAGACAAGGATTATCTCTACTACAAAATGACTAGTTAGTGATATGGGTGGGAAAATTACTATTAGTATTATTATATTAAAAATACCGTATCACATAATATCGAGAATATTGTTTTTTAGGTATACCGAAAAAAGGTTAGGTATGATAATAATACTGAAATTATTGGTAAGATATTTATATAAAATTTTCAAAATTTTAGTATATTAGTAATTATCAAAATAATATTTATAAATTCAAAAAATATATAATATTTGTAAGTAATAAATAATGACTAATGAAATTATAAATAATTATGATTTAATTTATTTTTCAAGAAATTAGATTCACTATTATAAAATTTAGCAAGATCAAATTTTCATTAAGTGAATCAACAAATTTTATTAAATTTATTTATTCTGTAAACATATTTGATGACTCAACTTTCAAAATTTTATTTTCTCTCTAAACTTAGAAAATTTATTTTCTTTTCTAAATAGATTTGATGTCATTTCAATTATAGAAATATAGTTATTTTTAATTAAAATGATTTTAACTCAAATAATAATTATTATAATTATCTAACCATGTAGTGTATTATCAATTTATAATTTTTTTTTCAAATGAAAATGCAATTTATGACCGACTTTGGGTGCGAGATATATATGTAGAGGATTAGATAAAACAGGCTCTAGCTCAGGATTGGTTCGAGGAACATTCGTAGTAGGCTCTATCCTTACCATTTAGATCATCATCTCTGTTACTCATATTCTATTACGCTTTTATTTTATTTTTTTTATTATATTTGTTTTTGGTTCTGCCCATGATTACTTATCCAGAAATCGTGTATTTCACGCAAGAACGGGGCATATTAATGTTCGCTATCACTTTATGTGAGAAATTCTCGAAGAATAGGTAGTACTTCTCCATAAAATTTGTACTACGAAGAATCATGCAGATATGACGAAGGTGGTGACAAAAGTCAAATTTAAAAAAAAAATAATTATATTTTGTACTCAAGAACTATTTTTCAATGATGAAGATTTATATTGGATATTGTGTTAATGTAAAGATTTGTTAACTTTTGACACAATTAGAATCTATTTTAAATTCTTTAGTGTGTTTATTGGATGCACCCAATATATATATATATATATATATATATATATATATATATATATATATTATATAATATATATATATATATATATTATATATTATATATGACAATTAAAGGGATGGTGGGATAATTATTTTTCCCAAGAAAATAGAGATTCTATTCTTTAACACTGTAAAACAGGAAAATAATAGCCTGACTGAACATGCAGTTTATACATTAGCAATTAACATCATTGAACACTTCACGGGAAGGTTCAGTGATAATAGTGATACAATTAGAACATTATTACAGAATCTAAGGTGTAAGACACTTTCAGATTTTAGATGGTATAAAGATACCTTTCTAAGTAGAGTAATGGAACTACCAGAATGCAATAATGTGCATTGGAAATCCAAATTTATTGACGGCCTCCCTAGCTTATTTGCTGAAAGGGTTAGAAGAAACCTCAAAAAGAGTCATTCAATGATACCATATGAAAACTATACATATGGTGTATTAATAGATACTTGTATACAGGAAGGACTAGCCTTATGTAATGAAATAAGGTTAAGCCAACAAATTAAAAGACAGAGTCAAAATGAAAGACAACAATTAGGTCAATTTTGTCACCAATTTGGTATAGATAGCCCTACATCTAGTAAAGAGAAAAGGGTGAAATATAATAAATTTCACAAATATAGAAAACCACCCCGAAAATACTCAGACAGAAAACATGAGAGGAGGGAAGAAAAGGTTAAAAACAAGTCAAAAAATTTCAAAAATGGAAAGAAATGCTACAACTGTGGAAAATTTGGACACACATCAAAATACTGTTGGGCAAAGAAAAAAATTAATAAACTTGAAATCCCAGAATATACGAAAAGATTAATAATCCAAACCCTACAAAACTCAGAATCTGAAGAATCTAATTCAGATTCAATACCTAGTGATTCTGAAATAGATGACCTAGAAAATGAAAACATTTCTGAATCAAGCTCGGAAGACTCTGAATGTGAGCCTTGCCGATCAGGATTAAGTTGTCCTAAAAAAGAAACAAATAACCTAGATCAAAATATTGACAAATCAGAATTATATAGAATCATATCTCAATTTTCAGATATGAAAGTCAATGTTTTAACTTCAAATCATGCTTTTGAATTATTAAAAGCCATTAAAGACCCAGAATTAAGAATGCAGATCATAGATCAGTTTAATTCTGAAGAAGGAAATTCTTCCTCTAAATATGAAGAGCCAGAAGAAAAGAGGTTCAATTATAATAATCATAATAAATCTTACACTATGAGTGAAGTAATGAATCAACTTAGACACAAGATTCAAAACAAAGAAGAGAATACAACCCTCACAAATCTTTACAAAGAAATTAATAATTTAAAAGAAGAAATTAAGATATTAAAAAAGAAGAATATTATACAAGAGTCTAGAATAACTAAGCTTGAGGATAAACCTAGCGAAAAATATGATGACAACAAAACAGAAATTGAAGAAAATATGTTCTCAGAAAATTTTTTATCCACAATAGAAATGGTCAAATCCCAAAAATGGCACATAAAAATATCTCTCCTAATAGATAATCATTATACAAGGTCATTTACTGCTCCTGTTGATAGCGGAGCAGATTTAAATGTTATTCAGGAAGGACTAATCCCTACTAGGTATTTTCATAAAACAAGTCATACCCTGTGGCATGCAGGGGGAGATAAACTCCAAATCCAATATAAACTTCCAAAAGCCTATATATGTACTGATAATAAATGCATTCCTCAAAGTTTTATATTTGCTAAAGATATATCAAATCAGGTCATACTTGGAACCCCATTTTTAAACACAATTTACCCTATTAAAATGATTAATAATAAAGGTATTACAGGAACCTTCCAGAAACATGATATTTTTCTAGAATTTATTGTGGAACCGTTTACTAAAATGTTACATAGTATATATGATAATATCAAAAAAAACAAGATCAAATATACTTTCTAAAACAAGAAATAAGTCTAATAACAATAGATGAAGAACTAGAAAATCCTAAATTACAAGAAAAAATAGCTTTGCTAAAAGACAAACTTTCAATAGATATTTGTAATGAACATCCTAATGCATTCTGGGATAGAAAGAAACATATAGTTTCACTTCCAGATGAGGAATCTTTTAATGAAAAGAATATTCCTACAAAGGCAAGACCTTGCCAAATGAATTCAGAATATCTGGAATTATGCAAAAAGGAGATAGATGCACTATTGCAGAAGGGGTTAATAAGTCCATCACAATCACCCTGGTCATGTACGGCTTTCTATGTAAATAAACATTCAGAAGTCGAAAGAGGCGTGCCAAGGTTAGTAATAAATTATAAACCCCTAAACAAAGTATTAAAATGGATTGGACACCCAATTCCTAATAAAAAGGATCTCTTTGATAGACTATATGATAATTTAATATTTTCAAAGTTTGACTTAAAATCAGGATATTGGCAAATTCAGATTGAAAATTCTGACAGGTATAAAACAGCATTCAATGTCCCTATAGGACATTATGAATGGAATGTAATGCCTTTTGGATTAAAAAATGCTCCGTCCGAATTTCAAAAAATTATGAATAATATCTTTAATCCTTATAGCACATTTATAATTGTTTACATTGATGACATATTAGTTTATTCAAAAACAATTGAAACTCATTTTAAACATTTAAATATGTTCAAAACAATAATAACTCAAAATGGACTAGTAATTTCTAAACCAAAAATGGATCTTTTCAAAACAAGAACAAGGTTTTTAGGTCATATCATTGAAAAGGGAAATATTACTCCTATTAATAGAAACATAGAATTCGCGGAAAAATTCCGTAATATGATCACTGATAAAACACAGTTACAAAGATTTTTAGGCAGCCTAAATTATGTGGCTCCATATTATAAAAATCTGACAGAAGATACATCAATCTTATATGAAAGACTGAAGAAGAATCCAAAACCATGGTCAAACCATCATACAGAGGCTATTAAAAGAATTAAAAATAAAGTAAAGGTACTTCTTTGTTTAATGATAAGTAACCCGAATTGGGAGAAGGTAATTGAGACTGATGCATCTGACATAGGATTTGGAGGAATACTAACTCAATTAGATCTAGAAACAAAACAGGTTTATCTTGTCAGGTTCCATTCAGGCAAATGGAACAACTCTCAAAAGAATTATGCGATAGTCGCCAAAGAAATTCTGGCGATAGTCAAATGTGTTTTAAAATTCCAAGATGATTTATATAATCAAAAATTTATTATACGAACAGATTGCAATGCAGCTAAATTCATGTTCTAGAAAGATTTTAAACATGATGTGTCAAAACAAATGTTCGCCAGATGGCAAGCTCATTTAGCCCCATTTGATTTTGAAATAACATACAAAAAAGGGATAGATAATAATCTTCCTGATTTCTTGACCCGTGAATTTTTAAATTTACAGGAATGAGCGGAAGGGGTTATGAATCTTTCTCTAATAGAGGAAGAGGATCCTCCTCTATCAGAGGAAGAGGTCGGGGCAGAGCACCAGAGATTATATCTCAATATGGTAAACAAAAACTGATAGCAATGGATCTATCCCAAAGTACGGACAGTCAAAAAGACAATCCAACGTACGCCAGAATACTGGGAGATGAAGAATCAGAATCCAATAATATTGGATTTATAAGAAATGAATATAAAGAAATTATATTTCTCCTAGAAGAAAAGGACCTCAAATGGAGGAGTGAGTCATGGACAATAATGCAAAGGTATTTGGATAATACATCCACACCATCAAGGACTTACAAGACCCGAATGTTTTACGAACAAATACTTATTCAAAGTGGGTCATTTGAAATATCACATTTCTCTGGGGCAAACAAAGAAATTTATAATTTCAGCAAAATAATAATAAAAAAGACAATTTCGTTGGAAGATTGGGGAATATCCCCAATGAAAGAAAGAGAATTATCGTTTAATAAAACGACAACAATCAAATTTAATTATTGGGATTATTGTGATGCCTTTACAAAGGCACTATATTATGAGAATAATAAACATAAACATTCCTGGTTCATCAAGGTATGTGCAAATGTCTATAGAGGAGATATTCCCCACTGGTTCATAGACTGGTTTTACTGTTTTGGTCCTTGCCCAAAGATTTTACCAGAAGAAATCAAGGTCCTATTTGATAAATGGAGCGATGTATCTCCCCAGCTTCTGAAAAAATAAGAAGCTAATTTATATATTGAAGGAATAGCTTCATGTTTCTTTTTTACTGAATTTTCCATTCCATGGATCTGAAGATGGATTCCTGAATTTGGTTATACCAAAACAGGCATTCCCTGTCTGTTTAGGTCATCATGTTATAAATTTTGGGATAAAATGATGAGAATAGATCAGGAAACAAAGGAGCAATTCGGGAAGGAGACAATGGACCTCCTACACCAGCAAATAAGCATGTATGAAGAAAAACGACAAGTAGCGGAAGCACCGTCCCCGTTTGATTATATCTCCAAAAAATTTCGAATGAGGTCAGAGAACTTATCAAAGAGTCAGATGATATCTGCATATATTGAAGAAATAAAGAAAGACTTTATGTCTAAATTTGAAGATGATAATAAATCAAACAAATCAGATTCAACTATGGCATCCAATTATCTTCAAGACGCTCAAAGTGATGTCGCCATTGAAGACATTTTCGAAGCAATCAAAGACACTTTGGTTGAAAAAATTTCATGAAAAGACGTTGGATCATCATCATCCAGCCAGTTCAAAATTTAAAGGGAAACAAGATCCGAAAGATGCGGAAATCCTATCCCGGGAATCCCGGGAGGTACTGTTTGCAGAAGAAGAAGACAAGACCCGTAATTTGCGGAAAAAACTTATCCCGAGAATCCCGGGAGTCACTGTTCAAGTTTTTAACTTTTATTTAAATGTTTTACTATAAATAGTTGTTTATGTTGGGTTGGAAAGGGGAGGCGAAAACGACCCCTGAAATATGTATTGTACTCTCTCTCTCTATTGTACTCTCTAGCACCATCACCTAGTTGTAATATATTTGAAGCATCATCAATAAAAGTTTGGAGGACAATGTGTTTATCCTTCATTCCTGGGTACGTTCCAAATCTTACTACGTATTTAATTATTTGCTTTAAATGTCAAGGCTAATAGGCTAATCAAATTAGGTGTTGATCATGACCGCTAACTACCCTACATATATAAATAAATAAAAAAAAGAGTAATTAATAAAAAAATTAAAGCTTATCTTAGAAGTTTGAATGGACATCTGGCATGGATTTGAAATGTCGATCCCGATTATAAAATGGTACTTTAATTTTGTGTTCCTGTTTGGTCCTATTTAGCCAATGTTTTGGCATGTTGGACATTATCGAATTTTAAATTTAAGTTAAGTATTATAATTGGTTGATAGGCATTTCTTTTATCCAAAACACAGTTCCTCGTCAGACTTTCTTTGTAAGTTCTAATTTTTATATTCGATCCTAATTTTTATATATATTTATATATATATTATATATATATATATATTATATATATATATATTATATATATATATATTTTATATATATATATATTATATATATATATATATATATATATATTAATCTGTTTTAAATTCTTTAGTGTGTTTATTTGATGCACCTAATATATATATATATATATATATATATATATATATATATATATATATATATATATATATATATATATATATATATATAAGAGTCTAGAATAACTAAACTTGAGGATAAACATAGCGAAAATAATCAATATAATGACAACAAAGCAGAAATTGAAGAAAATATCTTTTCAGAAATTTTTTATCCAAAATAGAAATGGTTAAATCCCAAAAATGACACATAAAAATATCTCTCCTAATATATAATCATTATACAAGGTCATTTACTGCTCTTTTTGATAGCGCAGCAAATTTAAATGTTATTCAGGAAGGACTAATCCCTACTACGTATTTTCATAAAACAAGTCATACCTTGTGGCATGCAGGGGGGATAAACTCCAAATCCAATATAAGCTTCCAAAAGCTTATATATGTACTAATAATAAATGCATTCCTCAAAGTTTTATACTTGCTAAAGATATATCAAATCAGGTCATACTTGGAACCCCATTTTTAAACACAATCTACCCTATTAAGATGATTAATAATAAAGGTATTATAGGAACCTTCCAGAAACATGATATTTTTCTAGAATTTTTTGTGGAACCGTTTACTAAAATGTTACATAGTATATATGATAATATCAAAGCAAAACAAGATCAAATACACTTTCTAAAGCAAGAAATAAGTCTAATAACAATAGATGAACAACTAGAAAATCATAAATTACAAGAAAAAATAGCTCTGCTAAAAGACCAACTTTCATTAGATATTTGTAATGACATCCTAATGCATTCTTGGATAGAAAGAAACATATAGTTTCACTACCATATGAGGAATTTTTTAATGAAAAGAATATTCCTACAAAGGCAAGACCTTGCCAAATGAATTCAGAATATTTGGAATTATGCAAAAAAGAGATAGATGCACTATTGCAGAAGGGATTAATAAGTCCATCACAATCACCCTGGTCATGTACGGCTTTCTATGTAAATAAACATTCAGAAATAGAAAGAGGCGTGTCAAGGTTAGTAATAAACTATAAACCCCTAAACAAAGTATTAAAATGGATTAGGCACCCAATTCCTAATAAAAAGGATCTGTTAGATAGACTATATGATAGTTTAATATTTTCAAAATTTGACTTAAAATCAGGATATTGGCAAATTCAGATTGAAAAATCTGACAGATATAAAACAGCATTCAATGTCCCTATAGGACATTATGAATGGAATGTAATGCCATTTGGATTAAAAAATGCTCCATCCGAATTTCAAAAAATTATGAATAGTATCTTTAATCCTTATAGCACATTTATAATTGTTTACATTGATGACATATTAGTTTATTCAAAAACAATTGAAACTCATTTTAAACACTTAAATATGTTCAAAACAATAATAACTCAAAATGGACTAGTAATTTCTAAACCAAAAATGGAACTTTTCAAAACAAGAATAAGGTTTTTAGGTCATATCATTGAAAAGAGAAATATTACTCCTATTAATAGAAACATAGAATTTGCGAAAAAATTCCCTAAAATGATCACTGATAAAACACAATTAAAAAGATTTTTAGGCAGACTAAATTATGTGGCTCCATACTATAAAAATCTAACAGAAGATACATCAATCTTATATGAAAGATTGAAGAATAATCCAAAACCATGGTCAAACCATCATACAGAGGCTATTAAAAGAATTAAAAATAAAGTAAAGGTACTTCCTTGTTTAATGATAAGTAACTCGAATTGGGAAAAAGGTAATTGAGACTGATGCATCTGACATAGGATTTGGAGGAATACTAACTCAATTAGATCTAGAAACAAAACAGGTCTATCTTGTCAAGTTCCATTTAGGGAAATGGAACAACTCTCAAAAGAATTATGCGACAGTCGCCAAAGAAATTCTGGCGATAGTCAAATGTGTTTTAAAATTCCAAGATGATTTATATAATAAAAAATTTATTATACGAACAGATTGCAATGCAGCTAAATTCATGTTCCAGAAAGATTTTAAACATGATGTGTCAAAACAAATGTTCGCCATATGGCAAGCTCATTTAGCCCCATTTGATTTTGAAATAACATACAAAAAAGGCATAGATAATAATCTTCCTGATTTCTTGACCCGTGAATTTTTAAATTTACAGGAATGAGCGGAAGGGGTTATGAATCTTTCTCTAATAGAGGAAGAGGATCCTCCTCTATCAGAGGAAGAGGTCGGGGCAGAGCACCAGAGATCATATCTCAGTATGGTAAACAAAAACTGATAGCAATGGATCTATCCCAAAGTACGGACAGTCAAAAAGACAATCCAACGTACGCCAGAATACTGGAAGATGAAGAATCAGAATCTAATAATATTGGATTTATAAGAAATGAATATAAACAAATTATATTTCTCCTAGAAGAAAAGGATCTCAAATGGAGGAGTGATCCATGGACAATAATGCAAAGGTATTTGGATAATACATCCACACCATGAAGAACTTACAAGACCCGAATGTTTTACGAACAAATACTTATTCAATGTGGGTCATGTGAAATATCACATTTCTTTGGGGCAAACAAAGAAATTTATAATTTCAGCAAAATAATAATAAAAAAGACAATTTCGTTGGAAGATTGGGGAATATCCCCAATGAAAGAAAGAGAATTATCGTTTAATAAAACGACAACAATCAAATTTAATTATTGGGATTATTGTGATGCCTTTACTAAGGCACGAAATTATGAGAATAATAAATATAAACATTCATGGTTCATCAAGGTATGTGCAAATGTCTATAGAGGAGATATTCCCCACTGGTTCATAGACTGGTTTTACTGTTTTGGTCCTAGCCCAAAGGTTTTACCAGAAGAAATCAAGGTCCTATTTGATAAATGGAGCGATGTATCTCCCCAGCTTCTGAGAAAACAAGAAGTTAATTTATATATTGAAGGAATAGCTTCATGTTTCTTTTTTACTGAATTTTCCATTCCATGGACCTGGAAATGGATTCCTGAATTTGGTTATACCATAACAGGCATTCCATGTCTGTTTAGGTCATCATTTTATAAATTTTGGGATAAAATGATGAGAATAGATCAGGAAACAAAGGAGCGATTCGGGAAGGAGACAATGGACCTCCTACACCAGCAAATAAGTATGTATGAAGAAAAACGACAAGTAGCGGAAGCACTGTCCCCGTTTGATTATATCTCCAAAAAATTTTGAATGAGGTCAGAGAACTTATCAAAGAGTCATATGATATCTGCATATATTGAAGAAATGAAGAAAGACTTTATGTTTAAATTTGAAGATGATAATAAATCAAACAAATCAGATTCAACTATGGCATCCGATTATCTCCAAGACGCTCAAAGTGATGTCGCTATTGAAGACATTTTCGAAGCAATCAAAGACACCTTGGTTGAAAAAATTTAAAGAAAAGACGTTGGATCATCATCATCCAGCCAGTTCAAAATTTAAAGGGAAACAAGATCCTAAAGATGCGGAAAAAACTTATCCCGGGAGGTACTTATGGAACTTTAAATTGAAGTTAAGTATTATAATTGGTTGATAGGCATGTCTTTTATCCTGAACACATGAGTTGTCCCTCGTCAGACTTTCTTTGTAAGTTCTAATTTTTATATCCGATCCTAATAAAATGGTATCAGAGCTAGGGGGTAGTTATGCAAAATGATCAACACACCTTACTAATCATGAATCTAATGAACATTGTCTCAAGAAATAAAAACATAAAGAATATAAAGAAATAGGAATATGATATTCCTAAGGATTTAGACCTCCTAAATAAGTGGACAATTCCAAAAGTTGAACCTAGATTGATATATCAACTAGGAACATTTGAAAAAATGGGTTTAAAACAAGTAGTAAAAACTACTGAAGAGTCAGTTTCACTAGATAATATTGATATGATAATAAAATTACTATCAGATATGGATATAGCATATTATAAACGATCATATAAATTTCTACATATATGACTAATGTAGGTGGCATTTAAACCTTTAACCTTAGAGGGTTTACCAGAGAGCTTTATGGCAGCCCTAAGAGATGGAAGAAACCTAAATTGGAAACAATCCCTAATGGGAATAATACAGTCCAGTTTAGCTCAAGGACCAGTTTATTTTAACGTTTTTCCAAACTTACAATTATCTTTATCTGATGCAAATATAACTAACTCCCTAACATTAAATGTTTAAACACAAGGATATAATTATGCTCTCGGATCGGAAGTAATGTGTGTTTGTTATAGAATATACTATAAACCATTATTCACTTTAAATCCACTATATAGAATAATGGACAAACCCAATAATGAAACAATTTTGATACAAACAAATTGTGATAAATCAAACATAACTAGTAGGAGACCAATTAAATGGGAAGAAATATCGTTCCCAGATAACTGGAAAATAGAACAAGTTGTACCTGTAAAACCACAGGTCCAGAATCATAATAATATATTAGATATTTGTCAAAGTGAGGAAGGAAGTGTCGAAGTAAGATTTGACACAAACCTAAAGTTATGTCCAATACAAAGACATAGCTCTATCAAATCATATATCTCACCATTAGATTACAAGGTTAAATATCCTTCTAGGGCATCCACCTCTCAAATAAGGGAAACAACGTTTTCAGAAGATTCAACTCCAATTATAGAAAGATTATATATCAACAGACAAAACATTGTTAGGAAAAATAATAATCAAACCCTAAACGAACCAGAACCGACAATGTCGGAAATGAACTTTTCTATTTAAATGATTAGTACACCCAAAATAGATTTCAATACTGGTTCTCCAGCCAGAAAAATAATTTCAAATGAATTCAAAAATCCGGGTTATACCCAATTCAGAAAATGGTTTTTTGAAAGTTTTCACATTTCAGAAATAAAACAATTCGAAAAAGAATTTTATGAGTTCTGTACTGCTAAAAATGCTTTAATTCATTTTACCTCTTGGTTCATAAGCACATATGTAAAATATTATATTTTGGTAATTGAAAGAACTTTTAAATTAGAATCAGGGAAAACCTATCTAGGGACATATCCACCTCAACAACCTTTCCATATTGAAAAGGAAGAAAAAATAATAAATTTCGCGCCATACAAAAATTTAATTGAAAATGATACACTCCCAATAACATGCAAGCATATCAATAATATGTTTTAACAACAAAACTACACAAATCTGTTCCTAAATATTCTAGGAGAACAGTTACAATCCATGGAAAATAAAATTGAAACATTAATAAAATTGATAAATAAAATCAAACCAGGTACGTTAAAAATAACCCCAAAAGAAAAGGAAGCTTTACCAACTTTCCAACCACCTCCAATCATATCTGATTTCAAACTAAGGCCAATGCAAGAATTTGAGAAAATTCTTGAAGAAAAATTTAGCAAGTTAAGTATTAAGACCTTAGACAAGAAAAACAGAGATCAGATTAATAAAATAGATAAATGGGCTGATAAGCCTATACAAAGTAAATTTTACTATAATAGACCAACACCAATGGATGTTTTACATGAAGAATACACAGATACAATTGATATTAGTTATTTAGGAAACAAAAACATTTTATTAGGATCGGATATAAAAATTAGAACTTACAAAGAAAGTCTGACGAGGGACAACTCATGTGTTTAGGATAAAAGACATGCCTATCAACCAATTATAATACTTAACTTCAATTTAAAGTTCCATAATGTCCATCATGCCTAAATAGTGGCTAAATTGGACAAAACAAGAACACAAAATTAAAGTACCATTTTATAATTGGGATCGACACTTCAAATCCATGCTAGATGTCCATTCAAACTTCTAAGATAAGCTTTAATTTTTTTTTTAGGTAGGGTAGTTAGCGGTCATGATCAACACCTAATTTGATTAGCATATTAGTCTTGACATTTAAAGCAAATAATTAAATACGTAGTAAGATTGGAAACGTACCCGGATTTGAAGGATAAACACACTGTCCTCCAAACTTTTATTGATGATACTTCAAATATATTACAACTGGGTGATGGTGATAGAGAGTACAATAGAGAGAGATTACAATACAGACTTCAGGGTCGTTTTATATATATATATATATATATATATATATATATATATATATATATATATATATATATATATATATATGAGATGATGGAGAAAATAAAATAAAATAAATTAATTTAGTAGAGAGAGTAATTTTAGGGAGTTAATTAGGAAAGATAAATTATGAAAGGAGAGAAATTTTATATATTTATGAAGTCAATTATATATATATTATGATGAGAGAGAAATAAAATAAATTTAATTAATTAATTTAGAAATAGAGTAATTTTAGGAGAGATAATTAGGAAAGAGAAATTATAAAATGAGAGAAAAATCGTATGGGGAACGTGTATCAAACCAATATTTAATATTTATCCAATTATCTATTATAGATATTATTATAAAAATAAATTTATACATTGTATCATTTTATTTATTTAATTCTTATATTAATTTTAAATATTTTTCAATCATCTATTATACTAATTTATTATTATAAAATAAATAAGACAATATATACTTAAAAGAACAATTTTTATTATTACATATTTTTTAAAATTATGTATATATTATTTATAATCTACTTACAAAATATATACACACAAAATTATAAACTTATTTCTATAGTCATAAGTGATTTATCAATTAAAATGTTTATATTTCATGATTAAGACCAAGGTTCGAATCCCTTTAAAAATAAAATATTATATGTGGGTGTGAACTTGGCTTGAAGGATAAGATATATTAATATATGAGAGAAGTACTCGTGCATATAGTACTAGATGAAGTGAATGCGAGAATGTCGTTTTGAGTAAACACACTTAGTGAGAAAATATAAGGATTTGTCCACATAGGGAATGATGACTTGAGTAACACAAATACTTGTGAGAAAACTTAAGGGTTTGTCCACAAAAGGTGAGTCATGGCCTAAAATCATGTTGAAAAGTGTAATTGAACGGTTCATTTATAAAGGAAATGTCGTCTTGAGTAATGCAAGCATTGGTAATAAATCTAATAATTGTCCACGGATGGTAAGTCAGGGCCTAAGATCAACAAGCCGAAAGGTGTAATTGAATGGTTCGTCCACAAAGGGAATGTCAAATTAAGTAATGCAAATATTTGTTATAAAACTCAATGATTCGTCCATAGAGAATGTGTAGGGTTTAACATCATGCTTAAAGGTGTAATCGAATATTTAAGAATGCATTCTTAAATACTATAAGATTTGTCCGCATAGGTAAGTCAATGTCTAAGATCATGCCAAAAGGCATAATTGAAAAATAATTTTATTAAAATTTAAAATATATTTAATTAATTATCTTAAGTTTTGAAGTGATTAAGATATGTACTTGAAATTTATTTATTATTATAAAAAAAATCAAGACATTCAAAATAACAATTAATATTTGTTAGATTATTAAAGAAAATAGAAAATTAATTAAAAGACAAATAATTAATTTAGGAAAAATATTTTAATAAACTTAAATCAATAAGTTTAAATCAATACGACATAATTGACATAGTTTTAATGATGTGGTCTGAACAAAACTAAGTTGTGTAAATAGTCGTTGCGCAGTTATAGCTCAAAAGACGTATGTCTACAGACGGGTAGTCTGAAGAAGTGCGCGAGCAGACGTAGTCTGAATTTCTACAGATGGGTAGTCTGAAGAAATGTGCAAGCAGGCGAAGTCTGAACTTCTACAGATAGGTAGTCTGAAGAAGTACGCGAGTAGGTGAAGTCTGAACTTCTACAAACGGTAGTCTAAAGAAGTCTGCGAGTAGACGTAGTCTGAACTTCTACAGACGGGTAGTCTAAAGAAGTACAAGAGCAGATGAAGTCTGAACTTCTACAGATGGGTTTTCTGAAGAAGTGCACAAGCAGACGAAGTCTGACTTCATCAGACGGGTTGTCTAAAGAAGTGCACGAGTAGACGTCATCTAACTTCATAGACGGGTTGTCTGAAGTAGTGCTCGAGAAGGCGTCCTACCTCAGCAACCGTCTTAAGAAGCGTTTGATGCATTGCCTCAGCAGCCGTCTGAAGAAGCATCTAATTATCCACTCAGCTCATCAACTTGGCAATCAACAATATTCATCATCAGTCGTCTTCCAAGACAACTTAACACGCTATATCTGCTTGTCTGCTACGTATTCAAATATTCCTCAAACCCACTTTTGTATTGTCTTCTACACCACGTTCTTCTAAATATTTTGTAGTACGATCCGACATGCCACGATCAAACGCATATACTATGATGTATGATCTCGTACTCCTGGCGTGCGTCTAACGGATAGTTGACATGTGTCCAAAGGAAGATTCGATCGTTGGTGCACTTCATTATAAAAGGTGATCCAAGGACAACGGCAAATCGATTGACAACAAGAAGAAAAAACTAACTCTCTCGACCTTGAACAGTTTCAATCTCTGTCTCTCTCACGAACACTTTGCATGAATTAAGAACTACTAAGCGTTGTGTTTACTCGCGCTCCAAGAACATTCTATAATTCATTTACTATTCTTTCTGTGTGAATCCCCAAGGGACTGATCATTCACGAACCTAAGTGAATGTGGGTACCAAAAGCTGTAAATATGTATATTTGTAGGTGATTTAGGGCAGATACCTGGAGGAGTCGGTGTGGTATCTGGATAGTGGCTGCTCCAGACATATGACCGGTGACAGACGACTACTAACTGAAGTGACAAAGTGCATAGGGCCTAAGATCACCGTTGGTGACAATAACAAAGGTAAAACCATGGGTAATGGTTAGATTATCCATGGTAACCTTACTATCAAAGATGTATTGCTTGTAGAAAACTTTTGCTATAACCTGATCAATATTAGCTAGTTGTGTGATAATGTCTATATTGTTGATTTTCAAAAATACGCTTTCAGCAAGGCAACACACTATTGATAGGAAGCAGGGTTGGAAACTCTTACAAAATGAACAAGAAAAATAAGATGTCTAATCTTTTATGCATGATAGCCAAGAATGATCAAAATTGGTTATGGCATAAAAGATTAAATAATCTTAATTTTAAAAATATTAACAATATTTGTTTAAAAGATTTAGTTTCTAGAATGCATAAATTGGAGTTTTCAAAAGATAAGATTTGTCTTGCTTGCCAGATGTGCAAACAAGTTAGATCAACTTTTAAAAATAAAGGGAACACTCAATCCAACCGGTGCTTGAAATTATTGCACATAGATATGTTTGGTCTAATTCCAATCATCAGTTTAGGGGAATGAGATATACCTTTGTCCAAATTGATGATTATTCTAGGTTCACTTGGGTTATATTTTTAGCTTCTAAGGATCAAACTGCTGAAAATTTTATTAAGATCCTAGAAGACTTCAAAATAAAAAATCCTTAAGTGTTATAAAGATAAGAAGTGATAGAGGAACTGAGTTCACCAACAGAACTCTGTCTTTCTTCATTGAGGAGTTTTAGCACTACACCTAACGAGTTGTCTAGTACTAGAACTTCACAGCAAAATGGTGTTACTGAAAGGAAGAACAGGACATTGAAGGAAGAAGTGAGATCTATGTTAGCTGAATTAGGTGTCTCTAAAAGACTTTGGGTAGAGGCCATAAACACATCTTGTTATACTCAAAATAGATTAATGATCAATAAACGTTTTAATAAAATACCTTACGAAATATTTTATGGAAGAATTCAACATGGAGATCTTCATAAAATATTTTGTGATATTTAATAAAAATAGATTAATATAAAATATATTAATATTTAATAAAATAGATTAAAGTAGATTAATATTTTGTGATATTTTGCGAAATATTTAATAAAATAGATTAATATTTTATGATATTTGGTGTAAGTGTTTTATTCATAATAATGGGAAAGATTACGTGATTGCTTTTGATGCTAAAGAAGATGCTGAAATTATGTTAGGTTATTATTCAGTTAGTAAAGCTTATAGAGTGTATAGTATACAAACTCTAACTGTTGAAGAATCTCTCCATATCGTCTTTGATGAATCTGTTGAAAGCAATTCTAACGAAATCATTGAAGTTGCTAACAGATTGGAGGTTGCTACTCTTCAATATGATAGTGATGATGAAGTTCCGGTCAAAAGGAACAACACATCTGATCAGCCAGCTGAACCGGTTAATATTTAACTAAACGACCATACTACAAGTCAGCAGACGACTGAGAGTTCGGACATTGCGGAGCCATCTGACCAGACGTTTGACCATTTAGGACCAAACTTTAAATGGAACAGAAATCATCTTCCATAATTAATAATTGGTAATCCTAATGCACCTCTTAGAACTAGACACCAATTAATGGATGAATTTACAAACTCTGCTTTTATCTCTCAAATTGAGCCTAAGAAAATTCATGAAGTACTACTTGATCCAGATTGAATCAATGCTATGCAAGAGGAACTCAATCAATTTGAAAGAAATACAGTGTGAAATCTAACTCGAAGACCGAATGATCAATCGATTATCATAACTAAATGGGTCATTCGAAACAAGTTTAGTGAAGATGGCTTGGTTATGAGAAACAAATCCAGATTAGTAGCTCAAGACTATAGGCAAGAGGAAGGAAATGACTTTGAGGAGTCATTCACCCTTGTTGCTAGACTTGAAGCTATTAGAATCTTCCTAGATTAATGCATCTTTTAAAAACTTTAAAGTTTATCTGATGGATGTTAAAAGTGCATTTTTAAATAGTTTATTGAATGAGGATGTGTATGTTGAACAACCTCCTGACATTCCAAATCATTCTCTACCTAATCATAATCATTTTTTTAAACTAGATAAAGCTTTATATGGTCTTAAGCAAACTCCTAGATCTTGGTATGACACATTGACTAAGTTCTTGTTTGATCATAATTTTATTATTGGCACAGTAGATAAAACATTATTTAGATTTGTTAAAGACTCTCATATATTGCTTGTTCAAATTTATATTGATGATATCATATTTGGGTCAACTAATCCCAAATTATGTGAGAAATTCTCTAAGTTGATGTAGGACAAATTTGAAATGAGCATGATGGGGGAGTTGAAGTTCTTATTGGGTCTTCAAGTTCGTCAACTTGAAGATGGCATCTTCATTAGTCAAGTAAAGTACACCAGGGAGCTGTTGAAGCAATTCAATATGGAGAGCTGCTCAGCTGCTTTAACGCCCATAAACTCATCCAGCACGCTAGACAAGGATGAAGATGGTCAGTCTATCGACAAAACTGTCTATAGAGGAATAACCGGTTCTTTGTTATACCTAATAGCCAGCCGGCCAGACATCTTATTTGTTGTAGGCATCTGCGAAAGATTCTAGGCTAACCCTAAACAATCTCACTATATTGTTGTTAAGCGTATCTTGAAGTATTTAAAGGGAACTCAAAATGTGGGACAGTGGTATCCAAATGATTCCAGTTTCAATTTAATAAGATATTCTGATGTAGACTATGCAGGCTGTAAGATCGATCGTAAGAGCACCAGTGGAAATTGTCAGTTCCTTGGTGATTGTCTAATCTTTTGGTTTAGTAAGAAGTAGACGTCAATTACCATGTCAACAGTATAAGAAGAATATCTTGTCATAGGCAGCTGCTATGCTTAGTTCTTGTGGGTCCAATAGTAGCTGAGAGACTTTAGAATCAAAGCAGACGAGTCTTCGATCTTCTGCGATAACACTAGTGCCATAGCGATCACATACAACTCAGTGTTGCACTCTCGGACAAAGCATATTGATATCAGACACCATTTCATCTGGGATCATGTGGCTCAAAAACATATTTGGCTTGAATATGTTCCAACGTATCAATAAGTGGTCGACATCTTCACGAAGCCACTCCCCGAAACTAAGTTATCTTACTTTAGAAATGTTTTGGGTCTTCTATATCTAAATTAATTTTATTAAGTATGCACAAATTGAGGGGGAAATTTGTTGATAAATAGACTGGACAGACGTGTTAAGACGAATGTCTCAAATCGGGCAGATCAGTCGTCTGAAGACATTGTATATCAGACGGGTTGTGCTTAAGCAACTTGCAAATTAAGTGCGGTCAAACATATAAATATAAGGTAGACGTCTTCTGACACGGCTGCTGTCAAAAAGTAAATGCCTTCCGAACAGACGTCCTACCACACTTAAACGCAAGGTTTACGGACAGCGTAGGCAAACGTCTATTTATAAGTGTTGGTCAGACTTCTCATCTGAAGATGAATGGGACAACTGTCTTATTTTTAAATGCGATATCGTTTCAATTCTCTTTCAAACAATAAGTGGTCACATTTCAAATATTGGAGGGAAAATATTTATTTGATCTTATCTTATAAATACCTTTAATATTGAATAACACAAAGACATGTGTCTATCATGTTATTAATGAGACCAACACGCCTGACGGTTCATTACCACACGCTTTATTTTAATGATGGCTTTTATATTTATCTTAATGACGTCTTTTAATGATTACTTTTTTAAAAACGTCTCTTATTTTAAATAATGACAATTTATTTTATTGATGCCTTTTTAAACGTGCCTGTTAAAATTTATTTAAGGGTGCCTTGCATGCCTAAATTATTTTACATTCTATTTGAGATTTTCAGAAACTCTAGAAAATTCGTCTTCTTCGTTTATTCCTTAAACCCTGAGATGGCTAAGAAAATCATTTCATTCGCTCAAAGCATCATGCACGTGGATTTTACTACGTTTATGCGTCAGGGTTGTCGGCGATGGTCGCCATGTTTAGATCTTTGGAAGCTTTCGGCCTCAGGAAAAGTTGCTTGGTGGCCCATACATTCTTCACGACAAGGAGTTGCGTTCTTTGATTTCGCGAAGCTGGTCGAAGATTCTATTTCAGCAACGGTGAAGGGTGATGAAATCATTTTATCCGAAGATTATTTCGCCCAGATTCTTGGGGTTCCAGCGGAAGGCCATACCTTCTCTAAAAAGATTTCGGTCGAGGTTATGTCATAAATGCGAGCCTTCTTTTCAGACCTCGATGGGCCGGTGAACATTAACGGGAAGAAAAAGTACATCAAATATGAATATTGTATTCTTAGCGAAATTTATGCCAAATCTATTCAAGGGAAAGCAGAGTCGTTTGATGCCTACACCCAAGATAGATTCAAGATGATGGTGGCCATAACAAAGGGAATGGCTATCAACTGGGGGTCCGCTCTTTTCTCCATCCTTCGTCTGATGGTGTCTACACAAAGCAAATAGAGTGTGAGCTTTTCAGTCCAACTCAGTTGGATTCTGAAACGTCTGAAGGTGCCCGTCGGCAAAGGTGCACATATAAATATTTGTAGAATCATGACAACCACCAATGTTACAAACTATATTACAAGGATGAAGATCATTAAGGAATCCAAGTCTACGTCTTCCACCCAACAGATGAGTGGTCATTCGACCACTCTATCCAAGCTCCCTATGACTTTCAATCGTAAGGCCCCTACAAAGAAAAGAAAGCAGTCGACGATGGAATCTGCCGCAAGTTCCACTAGCCAAGAGTGGGCATCTATTGAAGAAACCGCCGAGGTTGACTCCATTACAAAGAAGGCTAAAACAAAGGAAACCCCTACTGATGTTGTTCCTTTGTTATCAGCATTGCCTTCTCCTCTAGACAGGGGCACTGGTTGAGGCGTCTGCCCCTGTCTAATCTGAAATAGCATCTGCAGAAGCTATTGGTCAGACGGAGGTTTCTCTTTCTGGTCAGACGTATGTTATTCCTATTGGTTAGATGATTTCTTAGGTATATCCCATTTTTTCTTTAATCGTCGAGCTCGTTGTTGTTCTCGTGGTGGAACCTATTGTTGAGCCAACTACTAAGTCATTTGTCATTCCTATTGAGAAGAGACAAGGGAAAGACGCTGATGTGTCCCTTGTCGCACTAGTGGCGTCTGAATCTACTGGTCAAGATAATGTACCTATATCTTTTCAGATGGCTTCATCTCCTTCCAAGGAGTTGTCTGTTACCCCTGCAGCAGAGTAGGTCGTTGTTCCTGCGTCTAAAACTACTATATTAGAAGGAAGTGTTGTTCAGAAGGTTGTTGGTCCTGTTGCAGCTACTCTGGAAAATTCCTTTCTTAAGAATGTCTCTCCTTTTGCAATGCAAAGAGCAGTCCGAGTGGCTCAGGGCATCACCTTTAGAGAGCCTATTTCTGACCCCAAGTATGTCGAAGTCGTAAGGAAGGGAAAACAGAAAGTCATCTACATTCCTGAACCTTCGACTGAAGTGAATCAGACCATCGACCTTATCATGGAGGATGTGGAGTCAAGAACGTCTGTACGAATCGATGCATTTGACAAATGACTAAGCACAAGGCTCCACACAAAGTTCAATGACGTAATTAAAGGATCCAATGTGGCTAAATTGTGGAAGGAGATACTTCAATTGGAGAAATCGGTCATGTCCTGGACTAAAACCCAAGATATCAACGAGGCTCTTAAGAGAAGAGAGCTCGTTGCAGTATCTGCTAGAGAGTGCGCTCTCTACCCCATCTTCTGCAAAAGGGAAGTAAATTTAAACCCTTCAGACAGAATGATATGCGAAGGTTCTAAAATGTCTTCAACGAATCATGGAATCCTATTGTTCCACGACTCTCTAGTTTATCCATGGCACTGAGTCGTCTCATTTTGATTCTCTTTGGAACATGGTGTCACGAGCAGAGCTGAACTACTTAGACAAGGATGAGAAAATATCCTTTATTGATGAGATGTCGTTCACTTAGGGTGAGCCGCATCCCATATCTACTGCTGAACAGATGCTCTCAGTGGTTGAAGAGAAGGCAACTCTTCACATCATCGAGCAACAGCAGTAGTCGGTTGAAGAAACACGATTCTTTTCTCTCCAATCTATTGTGCAGCAGATCCTTACGTCTGAAGTGCAGAAGCCAATCCCTTCTATTGAGAAGGAGCTTTCTCCAACTGCATCTAAACAATTACCTCTGTCTACTTAAAGGGAACCATCTGAAGATGCTCTCCATGCATCAGAACAGATGCAAACCCCCCGTCTACTAACGGGGAACCCTCTAGAGCAGCTAAGTAGACGCCCAAGATCGATGTTCAGACCATCTTATCAGACAGGCAGGCGTTTGAAGAGAAGTAGCCTGCCTCCCCAAAGTCCAATTGACACTCTCCATCAAAATCCAATAAGTCCCACTCTAGTATATATCTTCATCCTAAAGAAATTTCGAGATTTATCAAGGATCTTCGTGATGAAATTAATGGAGCGGATGGTGGATCTTGGGCTAACGTGACTCGAGCGTCATCTCCATAAAAGGAACTAGAGAGGTCCATTCAAGTAAGTCTTCATCTTGTACCTATTCTCTTTTTTCCTGTTGGTTCCCATGTCGTCTCTTCTGCCCATTCTTTTTCCGAGGAGGCTTCTCTGGGAGTGATGGATTTCCGCAAGTTCTTTTTGGACGTTTTTGCGCCGATATAGCAGAGCATCCATTCTATTGTTAATAGATTGGTGATTGAAAGAGTGATCTACTAAGGCATCCTTGGCTCAATCTGATGCAAACAAAGAAATTGAGAAGACTTCATATGATGTATTGAAGCTCATGGATCAAATGGATAGGATGAAGTCTACTTTTCTCAATAGCAATCTCCATCTCCACACAGAGACAAAGTCTACCATATAAATCCGCACTCTCTAGATTGTCGAAATGTCCAAATCCCTCAAGTCTGTTGAAGCTGAGCGCATTGAAGATGCTGATGCGGTTACTCGTCGCTTCCAGGATGAAGAAGATGCGCCTACTGAAGTTGTTAAAGCCCTTGTTTTTGCTGACCCTAATAATGTTAAAAAGGGGAAAGGTAACAATCGAGGGGGAACAAGCTTTCGAGGTTCTCACTCTAGGAGAAAGTCGGATTAAGGAGGAGATCAAGGAAGCCGTGGAGTAGGTTGAGGAAAGAAGAAGAAATGGCAATAAATTCTCCTAAACGAAGTAAACGGATTTGAAGAAGCACAAAAACGAAAAAGGGGGGATCTTGATCTTAAACTTTGCATATCTTATGTATTTTATATCTACAAATATATTAGGTAATTTTTAAGTTTTCTTTTTAACTCGATTTTTAACTTAGTTTTAACATCATCAAAAAGTAGGAAATTATTAGATTAAGTTAAATAAAGAAAAGGAAAAACTAATTAAAAGAGAAATAATTAATTTAGGAAAAATGTTGTAATAAACTTAACTGAATAAGTTTAAATCTATAAGACATAGTTGACATAGTTTTAATGATGTGGTTTGAACAAAACTAAGTTGTGTAAATTGTCGTTGCGCATGTAAAGCTCAAAAGACGTATGTCTACAGACAGGTAGTCTGAAGAAGTGCGCGAACAGACAAAGTATGAACTTCTACAGACGAGTAGTCAGAAGAAGTGCGCAAGCATACGAAGTCTAAACTTCTATAGATGGGTAGTCTGAGGAAGTGCGCGAGCAGGCGTAGTCTAAACTTCTACAGACAGGTAGTCTAAAGAAGTGTGCGAGCAGACAAAGTCTAAACTTCTGCAGATGAGCTGTCTAAACAGTGCGCGAGCAGACGAAGTCTGACTTCATCAGACGGGTTGTCTGAAGAAGTGCATGAGCAGACGTCGTTTATCTTCATCAGACGGGTTGTCTGAAGAAGTGCGCGAGCAAGCGTTCTGCCTCAATAGTCGTCCTGCCTCAGCAGCTGTCTGAAGAAGCGTGAAGCGTCAGATGCATTGCCTTAGTAGTCGTCTGAAGAAGCATCTAATTATCTACTCAACTCATCAGTTTGGCCATCAACAGTATTCATCAACAGTCATCTATCAACACAACTTAACACGCTATAATTACTTGTCTGCTACGTATTCAAATATTCCTCCAACACACATTCTGTATTGTCCCATACACCGCGTTCTTCTGAATATTTTACAGTACGATTTGACACACCACGATCAAACGCATATACTCTGATGTGCGATCTCGTACTCCTGGAGTGCGTCCAATGGATAGCTGACACATGTCCAAAGGAAGATTTGACCGTTGGTGCACTTCATTATAAAAGGTGATCCAAGGACAACGACGAATCGGTTGACAACAAGAAGAAAAAAAACTAACTCTCTTGACCTTTAACAGTTGCAATCTTTGTCTCTCTCACGAATATTTTGCACGAATTAAAAATTACTAAGCGTTGTGTTTATTATCGCTCCAAGAACATTTTGTAATTCAACTATTGTTCTTTCTATGTGAAATTTCAGTATTGTAAGTTGAACAGGGTTTGTCTGTTCAATAGAGTGTTAGCTAGAGTTTAGAAACAAGTAGTTGTTAAGTCTTGTGTGTCTGACTGGGTTTGTGTAGAATCTATACAAATCAAAGCTTTCTAGTGAATATCCTTCGGGAAACAGAAGAATGGTGACGTAAGAGTTTTATCTCCAAAAATCCTTAAAAACTTTGTGTTATTTACTTTCTGCATCGCTCAATCATTTATCTACCGCATCAAATCGAGCAAGCATTTCCGCACTTGAATTCGTTCAAGAGCTTGCGAAGATTTTTGAAGAATAGAAACAGATCTTAATCTCTAACATGATTAAAATCAATTGAAAGTGTTAAGTTGTCAACTATATTCAGACCCCTCACTATAGTCGACATCGATCCTCACCATATTATATTTTTAAAATAGTAATTATATACATGTATTAATTAAAAAATGTTTTAAAAAATAAATTTTAGAAAATGTAAAATAAATGAATAAAAATATTTAAATTAAATATATATATATATAACTAAATAGGTTAAGTTTTAAATTAATTGAAAAATGTATTTGTGACTTATTTATTATTATAAAAAAGATTAAGACTAAAGAATAATAATTTTTATTAACACATTTTTTTAATTATATATATATATATATTATTTTTAAAATTTGTCCAATTATCTATTAGGATAATTTATTATTATAAAAAATATTAACACATTATATGAATTTTTTATTTAATTATTTTATTGATTTTAAATATTTTTTAATTATTTATTATAACAATTTATTATTATTATAAAAAAAACACACTATATATTTGAAAGAACAATATTTTATTATCTCATATTTTAAAATTATTTATATAATATATATTGATTTAAAATCTAAGTTACAATATATATATACACACAAATTATGAAATTATTTCAATAGTTTTAAGTAGTTTAGAGTTAAAATGTTCACATTTCATACATAAGACCAGGTTCGAATCCCTTTAGTGTTAAATGAAGATAAAATAAGAATGTCGACTTGAGTAAACACACATTTGTGAGAAAACATAAGGCTTCATCCACACAAGTAATGTTGGCTTGAATAACGTTGACATTTGTAATAAAACTTAAGGGTTCGTCTAGTGAAAGTGAGTTAGGGCCTAAAATCATGTCAGAAAGTGTAATCGGATGGTTCATCCACAGAGAGAATGTCGGCTTGAATAATTTAAATATTGGTGACGAATTTAATGATTCGTCCACAGAGGGTAAGTCAGGGCCTAAAATCAAAATCTCGAAAGGTGTAATTAGACGGTTTATCCACGGAAGGAATGTTAGTTTGAGTTATACAAACATAGGTGATGAAACCCAATGATTTGTCCACTAAGAGTGAGTTAGGGATTAAGATCATGTGTTAAAGATGTAATCGAATGGTTCGTCCATAGAGGGATTGTCAGTTTCAATAATGTAAACATAGGTGATGAAACCTAATAATTCGTCCACGGAGTATGAGTTAGAGCCTAAGATCATGTTGAAAGATGTAACTGAATGTTTAAGAATACATTCTTAAATATGATAAGGTTTGTCCACATTGGTGAGTCAATGTCTAAGATCATGCCAAAGGGGTAAATAAAACATACTTTTAATTAAATTTTAAATATATTTAATTAATTATGTTAAGTTTTAAAAGTAATTTTGAAATGTATTTAATATTTATTTATTATTATAAAAAAAATAAATTGAGAAACTGAAAATAAAAATTAATGTTATTGATTAATAAATAATAGTTATATATATATATATTAAAAATAAAAAAATGCTAGCTAAAAATAAATTAAAAAACAAATTAATAAAAATATTTAAATTTAAAAATATATTTAATTAAAATTTAAATTAATTAAGAGATGTATTTAAAACTTATCTATTATTATAAAAAGAAATTAAGACCAAAGAATAATTTATTTATTAGAATAAAAAAATATTTATATATATATATATATATATATTAATTAATTTAATTTTTTTTTAATATTTTTCAATTATCTATTATAATAATTTTTTATTATAAAAAAAATTAAAAAATTGTATGGATGTTTTTTATTTAGTTATTATTTTAATTTTAAATACTTTTTAATATTTGTTCAATCATTTATTATAATAATTTATTATTATAAAAAACAAGAAACTATATATATATATTGAAAAAACAATTTTGTTATTTTCATATATTTTTTAAAAATTTTTTATATAATTATTTAAAATCTAACTTACAAAATATATATATGCACAAAATTATAAATTATTTATAGGATTAAGTGGTCTAAAGATTAAAATGTTCATATTAAATACTTAATAGCATGGTTCAAATTCCTTTAAAAGTAATTATTATATGGGGGGGGGGGTGAGTTTAGCTAAAAAGATAACATTTATTATATGAGGGAGTAATCGCGCGAATAGTACTATATGGAGTGAAAGCGAGAATGTCATCTTGAGTAAACACACATCAATGAGAAAATCTAAGGGTTCGTCCACATAAGAAATGTCGGCTTGAGTAACGCAAATATTTGTGAGAAAATCTAAGAGTTCGTCCACGAAGGGTGATTAAGGGTCTAAATTCATATCGAAAAGTATAATCGGACGGTTTATCCATGGAGGGAATGTCGGCTTGAGTAATGCAAACATTAGTGATAAATCCAATGATTCGTCTACGGAGGGTAAGTTAGAGACTAAAATAAAAATGTCGAAAGGTGTAATTGAATGGTTCGTCCACGAAGGGAATTTCAGTTTGAGTAATACAGACATAGGTGATAAAACTCAATAATTCGTCCCGAAGAGTGAGTTAGGGCCTAAGATCATGAGATTGGGTTTGTGTTCCGTGTACCGCGTAGTGGGACACTTAATGTTTAAAAATGCATTCTTAAAGACGATAAAGTTTGTTCACATTAAGTGAGTCAATGTCTAAGATCATGTCAAAATGCGTAATTGTAAAATTATTTTTTATTAAATTTTAAAATATATTTAATAAATTATGTTAAGTTTTAAAGTGATTTAAAAATATATTTCAAATTTATTTATTATTATTATAAAAAAATAAATTAAGACACTCAAAATAACAAATAATTTTATTATTTAATAAAAAATAATAATTATATATTAAATGTATATTATTTAAAAATAAAGTAACACTCTCAATCTTAAACCCTAAACCGTAAAAATAAATAAAAATAATTGTAAAACAATTAATAAAAATATTTAAATTAAAAAAGTTTAAAAATATATTTAACTAAATAGGTTAATGTTAAATTAATTGAGAAATTATTTATTATTATAAATAAATTAATTAAGACCGGATAATAAATATTTTTTTAGCAAATATTTTTTTATTTAATTATATATATTTATTTAATTTTAAATATTTTCTAGTTATCTATTATAGTAATTTATTATGATAAAAAAATATTAAGATAGTTTGTATGAATTTTTTTTATTTAATTATTATATTAATTTTAAATACTTTTTAATATTTATTATAACAATTTATTATTATTATAAAAAAACACACTATATATTTGAAAGAACAATATTTTATTATCTCATATTTTAAAATTATTTATATAATATATAATGATTTAAAATCTAAGTTACAATATATACATATATACACACAAATTATGAAATTATTTCAATAGTTTTAAGTAGTTTAGAGTTAAAATGTTCACATTTCATACATAAGACCAGGTTCGAATCCCTTTAGTGTTAAATGAAGATAAAATAAGAATGTCGACTTGAGTAAACACACATTTGTGAGAAAACATAAGGCTTCATCCACACAAGTAATGTTGGCTTGAGTAACGTTGACATTTGTAATAAAACTTAAGGGTTCGTCTAGTGAAAGTGAGTTAGGGCCTAAAATTATGTCAGAAAGTGTAATCGGATGGTTCATCCACAGAGAGAATGTCGGCTTGAATAATTTAAATATTGGTGACGAATCCAATGATTCGTCCACAGAGGGTAAGTCAGGGCCTAAAATCAAAATCTCGAAAGGTGTAATTAGACGGTTTATCCACGGAAGGAATCTTAGTTTGAGTTATGCAAACATATGTGATGAAACCCAATGATTTGTCCACTAAGAGTGAGTTAGGGCTTAAGATCATGTGTTAAAGATGTAATCGAACGGTTCGTCTATAGAGGGATTGTCAGTTTCAATAATGTAAACATAGGTGATGAAACCTAATAATTCGTCCACGGAGTATGAGTTAGAGCCTAAGATCATGTTGAAAGATGTAACTGAATGTTTAAGAATACATTCTTAAATATGATAAGGTTTGTCCACATAGATGAGTCAATGTCTAAGATCATGCCAAAGGGTAAATAAAACATACTTTTAATTAAATTTTAAATATATTTAATTAATTATGTTAAGTTTTAAAAGTAATTTTGAAATGTATTTAATATTTATTTATTATTATAAAAAAATAAATTGAGAAACTCAAAATAAAAATTAATGTTATTGATTAATAAATAATAGTTATATATATATATATATATATATATATATATATATATATACATTAAAAATAAGAAAATGCTAGCTAAAAATAAATTAAAAAACAAATTAATAAAAATATTTAAATTTAAAAAGTTTAAAAATATATTTAATTAAAATTTAAATTAATTAAGAGATGTATTTAAAACTTATCTATTATTATAAAAAGAAATTAAGACCAAAGAATAATTTATTTATTAGAATAAAAAAATATTTTTATATATATATATATATATATATATATATATATTAATTAATTTAATTTTTTTTTTAATATTTTTCAATTATCTATTATAATAATTTGTTATTATAAAAAAAATTAAAAAATTGTATGGATGTTTTTTATTTAGTTATTATTTTAATTTTAAATATTTTTTAATATTTGTTCAATCATTTATTATAATAATTTATTATTATAAAAAACAAGAAACTATATATATATATATATTGAAAAAACAATTTTGTTATTTTCATATATTTTTTAAAATTATTTATATAATTATTTAAAATCTAACTTACAAAATATATATATGCACAAAATTATAAATTATTTATAGTATTAAGTGGTCTAAAGATTAAAATGTTCATATTAAATACTTAATAGCAGGGTTCAAATTCCTTTAAAAGTAATTATTATATGGGGGTGTGAGTTTGGCTAAAAAGATAACATTTATTATATGAGGGAGTAATCGCGCGAATAGTACTATATGGAGTGAAAGCGAGAATGTCATCTTGAGTAAACACACATCAATGAGAAAATCTAAGGGTTCGTCCACATAAGAAATGTCGGCTTGAGTAACGCAAATATTTGTGAGAAAATCTAAGAGTTCGTCCACGAAGGGTGATTAAGGGTCTAAATTCATATCGAAAAGTATAATCGGACGGTTTATCCATGGAGGGAATGTCAGCTTGAGTAATGCAAACATTAGTGATAAATCCAATGATTCGTCTACGGAGGGTAAGTTAGAGACTAAAATAAAAATGTCGAAAGGTGTAATTGAATGGTTCGTCCACGAAGGGAATTTCAGTTTGAGTAATACAGACATAGGTGATAAAACTCAATAATTCGTCCCGAAGAGTGAGTTAGGGCCTAAGATCATGAGATTGGGTTTGTGTTCCGTGTACCGCGTAGTGGGACACTTAATGTTTAAAAATGCATTCTTAAAGACGATAAAGTTTGTTCACATTAAGTGAGTCAATGTCTAAGATCATGTCAAAGTGCGTAATTGTAAAATTATTTTTTATTAAATTTTAAAATATATTTAATAAATTATGTTAAGTTTTAAAGTGATTTAAAAATATATTTGAAATTTATTTATTATTATTATAAAAAAATAAATTAAGACACTCAAAATAACAAATAATTTTATTATTTAATAAAAAATAATAATTATATATTAAATGTATATTATTTAAAAATAAAGTAACACTCTCAATCTTAAACCCTAAACCGTAAAAATAAATAAAAATAATTGTAAAACAATTAATAAAAATATTTAAATTAAAAAAGTTTAAAAATATATTTAACTAAATAGGTTAATGTTAAATTAATTGAGAAATTATTTATTATTATAAATAAATTAATTAAGACCGGATAATAAATATTTTATTAGCAAATATTTTTTTATTTAATTATATATATTTATTTAATTTTAAATATTTTCTAGTTATCTATTATAGTAATTTATTATGATAAAAAATATTAAGATAGTTTGTATGAATTTTTTTTATTTAATTATTATATTAATTTTAAATACTTTTTAATATTTATTATAACAATTTATTATTATTATAAAAAAACACACTATATATTTGAAAGAACAATATTTTATTATCTCATATTTTAAAATTATTTATATAATATATAATGATTTAAAATCTAAGTTACAATATATACATATATACACACAAATTATGAAATTATTTCAATAGTTTTAAGTAGTTTAGAGTTAAAATGTTCACATTTCATACATAAGACCAGGTTCGAATCCCTTTAGTGTTAAATGAAGATAAAATAAGAATGTCGACTTGAGTAAACACACATTTGTGAGAAAACATAAGGCTTCATCCACACAAGTAATGTTGGCTTGAGTAACGTTGACATTTGTAATAAAACTTAAGGGTTCGTCTAGTGAAAGTGAGTTAGGGCCTAAAATTATGTCAGAAAGTGTAATCGGATGGTTCATCCACAGAGAGAATGTCGGCTTGAATAATTTAAATATTGGTGACGAATCCAATGATTCGTCCACAGAGGGTAAGTCAGGGCCTAAAATCAAAATCTCGAAAGGTGTAATTAGACGATTTATCCACAGAAGGAATGTTAGTTTGAGTTATACAAACATAGGTGATGAAACCCAATGATTTGTCCACTAAGAGTGAGTTAGGGCTTAAGATCATGTGTTAAAGATGTAATCGAATGGTTCGTCTATAGAGGGATTGTCAGTTTCAATAATGTAAACATAGGTGATGAAACCTAATAATTCGTCCACGGAGTATGAGTTAGAGCCTAAGATCATGTTGAAAGATGTAACTGAATGTTTAAGAATACATTCTTAAATATGATAAGGTTTGTCCACATAGATGAGTCAATGTCTAAGATCATGCCAAAGGGTAAATAAAACATACTTTTAATTAAATTTTAAATATATTTAATTAATTATGTTAAGTTTTAAAAGTAATTTTGAAATGTATTTAATATTTATTTATTATTATAAAAAAATAAATTGAGAAACTCAAAATAAAATTAATGTTATTGATTAATAAATAATAGTTATATATATATATATATATATATATATATATATATATATATATATATATATATATATATATATATATATATTAAAAATAAGAAAATGCTAGCTAAAAATAAATTAAAAAACAAATTAATAAAAATATTTAAATTTAAAAAGTTTAAAAATATATTTAATTAAAATTTAAATTAATTAAGAGATGTATTTAAAACTTATCTATTATTATAAAAAGAAATTAAGACCAAAGAATAATTTATTTATTAGAATAAAAAAATATTTTTATATATATATATATATATATATATATATATATATATATATATATATATATTAATTAATTTAATTTTTTTTTTAATATTTTTCAATTATCAATTATAATAATTTGTTATTATAAAAAAAATTAAAAAATTGTATGGATGTTTTTTATTTAGTTATTATTTTAATTTTAAATATTTTTTAATATTTGTTCAATCATTTATTATAATAATTTATTATTATAAAAAACAAGAAACTATATATATATATATATATTGAAAAAACAATTTTGTTATTTTCATATATTTTTTAAAATTATTTATATAATTATTTAAAATCTAACTTACAAAATATATATATGCACAAAATTATAAATTATTTATAGTATTAAGTGGTCTAAAGATTAAAATGTTCATATTAAATACTTAATAGCAGGGTTCAAATTCCTTTAAAAGTAATTATTATATGGGGGTGTGAGTTTGGCTAAAAAGATAACATTTATTATATGAGGGAGTAATCGCGCGAATAGTACTATATGGAGTGAAAGCGAGAATGTCAGTTTGAGTAAACACACATCAATGAGAAAATCTAAGGGTTCGTCCACATAAGAAATGTCGGCTTGAGTAACGCAAATATTTGTGAGAAAATCTAAGAGTTCGTCCACGAAGGGTGATTAAGGGTCTAAATTCATATTGAAAAGTATAATCGGACGGTTTATCCATGGAGGGAATGTCGGCTTGAGTAATGCAAACATTAGTGATAAATCCAATGATTCGTCTACGGAGGGAGGGTAAGTTAGAGACTAAAATAAAAATGTCGAAAGGTGTAATTGAATGGTTCGTCCACGAATGGAATTTCAGTTTGAGTAATACAGACATAGGTGATAAAACTCAATAATTCGTCCCGAAGAGTGAGTTAGGGCTTAAGATCATGAGATTGGGTTTGTGTTCCGTGTACCGCGTAGTGGGACGCTTAATGTTTAAAAATGCATTCTTAAAGACGATAAAGTTTGTTCACATTAAGTGAGTCAATGTCTAAGATCATGCCAAAATGCGTAATTGTAAAATTATTTTTTATTAAATTTTAAAATATATATTTAATGAATTATGTTAAGTTTTAAAGTGATTTAAAAATATATTTGAAATTTATTTATTATTATTATAAAAAAACAAATTAAGACACTCAAAATAACAAATAATTTTATTATTTAATAAAAAATAATAATTATATATTAAATGTATATTATTTAAAAATAAAGTAACACTCTCAACCTTAAACCCTAAACCGTAAAAATAAATAAAAATAATTGTAAAACAATTAATAAAAATATTTAAATTAAAAAAGTTTAAAAATATATTTAACTAAATAGGTTAATGTTAAATTAATTGAGAAATTATTTATTATTATAAATAAATTAATTAAGACCGGATAATAAATATTTTATTAGCAAATATTTTTTTATTTAATTATATATATTTATTTAATTTTAAATATTTTCTAGTTATCTATTATAATAATTTATTATGATAAAAAAATATTAAGATAGTTTGTATGAATTTTTTTTATTTAATTATTATATTAATTTTAAATACTTTTTAATATTTATTTAATCATCTATTATAATAAATTATTATTATAAAAAACAAGACACTGACAAATCATAAAGTTTTATTATTTCATCACTAAAAAAATTTAGAACATATTTTTTTAAATTATTTATATAATATATATATTTTTTTAAAATTTAACTTACAAAATATATATATATATATAGATATATATATAATTATACAATTATTTCATTAGTCTTAAATATATAACGGAAAATGTTAACATATTATACTTAAGACGAGAATTAAAATACCTTTAAAAATAAATATTATATGTAGGTGTGTGTTTGGCTTGAAAAATAACATATATTACTATATGATGGAAGTACTCATGCAAATAGTGTTGCATGAAGTGAAAGCGAGAATGTCGGTTATATGATGAAAGAATTCATGTGAATAGTGCTAGATGAAGTGAAAGCGAGAATGTCGGTTTGAGTAAACAAACGTTAGTGAGAAAACATAAGGATTCGTCCACATAGGGAATGTCGGCTTGAGTAGCGCAAACTTTTGTAAGAAAACTTAAGAGTTCGTCCACGGAAAATGAGTCATGGCCTAAAATCATGTGAGGTGTAATCGGATTGTTCGTCCACTAAGGGAATGTCGTCTTGAGTAATGAAAAGATTGGTAATAAAATCAATGATTCGTTCACAGAGGATAAGTCAAGGCCTAAGATCAAAATGTCGAAAGGTGTAATCGAATGGTTCATCCACAAAAGGAATGTCAGTTTGAGTAATGCAAACATAAGTGATGAAACCCAATAATTCGTCCACGGAGAGTATATTAGAGCTTAAAATCATGTTAAAATGTGTAACTGAATGATTAAAAATGCATTATAGAAGACGATAAAGTTTGTCCACGTTAGGTCAACGTATAAATAAAAAAATTATTTTTATTAAATTTTAAAATATATTTAATTAATTATCTTATGTTTTAAAGTGATTTATAAATATATTTGAAATTTATTATTATTATAAAAAAAGTTGATTGAAACCCTCGAAATAACAAATAATTTTATTATTTAATAAAAAATAATTATTATATATATATATATATATATATATATATGATAATTAAAAATAAATAAATAAATAAAATGTTCGTTAAAAATTAATAAAAGAAAAACTAAAATAATTATAAAATAAATTAATAAAAATATCTAAATTAAAAGAAAAAGTAAAAATTATATTTATCTAAATAGGTTAATTTAAAATTAATTGAGAAATGTATTTAAGACTTATTTATTATTGTAAAAAAAATTAAGACAAAAGAATAAATATTTTACTAGCACATATTTTTTATTTTTTTAATATTTGTCCAATTATCTATTATAATAATTTATTATTATGAAAAAAATATTAAGATATTATATGAATTTTTTTGTTTAATTATTTATTAATATAAATAATTTTTTAAGATTTGTTCAATGATTTATTATTATAAAAAAAATTGATCCTTACAAAGAATATTTTTTTATGACCACATATTTTTTAAAATTATTTATATAATATATATAATTATTTAAAATGTAATTTATATATAACTTTGATGCGTTTGTTCAACAACCCTATGTGTTTTTCTATATATATATATTTAGCAGGTCCTCAAAGTTTCCACTTCCTTACATGATAGTCCTTCAACTTCATTTTTTCTTTCGTCCAAACTTGTATTGAGCTCAGATTGCAATTGGGTTGGGCTTGGTCATTGTATTGGGTTCGGCCGGCCTGAAAATAACGTCAAATATATTTCTAAAAATTTATTTATTTTTAAATATTATTTTTATTTAATTGTTTAATAATTTTAATATTAATTTAGTGTGTAATTGATGCAATATAGATAAAGGTGTGTCGGTACGAAATATCTTATGTTTTTATTCATATCATATAGTTTACCGTATAGAAAAATAAATACATTTATTGTACATTTTCGTTTTACCTTAATTTTTGGTATACATTAATTTCGGTACGGTTTCAATAATATATATAGTTTATATCTAAAAATTTATTAATTTAAAAAAAATCAATTTATGATGGTTAATATAATTTATTAGGGTTAATATGAATGATATTTATCATAAAATATTTTTTAAGAATCAAACATATTAAGAGACTCAAAATTAAATTAGTTAAAAAATTAGTATTATAATATATAAACATAAATATAGTCTTAAAATTAGATTAAAGTGGAGAGAGAAAATATTAGTTTAGAATTAATCACATTTGTATTTGCAATTTTTTTTTCATAAATTGTTAATACACTATATATATATTATGTATATTAGGCTGCAAATATGCCAAACACTCGTGAGTCGCTCAGTCAAAACTTGTCATATGCTTGATTTTGACCAAGTTCGAGCCAACTGATTTAATATTCGAGCCGAACTCGAATTTATATAATACTTGTTACTTGTCGAGCATTTTCGAACATTATAATATATAATATATTTTTTATTTATTTTAATGTTAAACTTAAAAATTTAAAATAAATAATTTTTATTTACTCTTTGTATGTTCAATAACATTTAATTTTATTTATTAAATCTATGAATTATTATTATAATGACTTATCTATGTGAGAAAATGATGAAAAATAAAGAATGCGCACAAATCTATGATATATATGTTTTTTAAATGTAGATATATATGTTTTTTAAAATATATATATATATATATATATATATATATATATTTTTGTGGAATATATATAAATAAATTTTAATATAATTATTACTATTGTTAATAATTTGTTAATTAGATAAAGTCACATTCATATATATATAAATAAAATATTTTTACTTTATCATAAATATAATATTGATTAATTTCTATGATAATATTCAATATAAATAATAATAAGACCTTAAATCTTTTAATGTTATTCATCCTAGAGAGTAACACGTGGTAATGTGCATGCTTTCCAGATAATGATTCTCTGTAATTTATTCTTTTTTAAAACTATTTTTTTATCAACTTCATTTACTGCACTACCTTTTTTTTTATATAATATTAAACTTTATTTATTTTGATCAAACAAATGGGTGAGTAAGGATCTATAAAAAAATACCCCAATTCATTAATTAACATCAACAGTTTCAACACATTAAGACTTAAGAGGAGAGAGATGTTCAACTTTGTGTTAGCTTTCGTTGCCATCTTTCTGGTGTTTCTTTGGAAAGCAGTGAATTCTTTGTGGGTTTTACCTATTCAGACATACAAGAAGCTGAGGAATAATGGGTTCGACGGTCCAAAACCCATTTTTCCTCTCGGAAATTACACTGAGATGAGAAAGATTCATCAGAGAGATCCGGCTTCATCTTCTTCTATCATTTCTCATGATATACTCCTTTGTCTTTCCATTCTTTTCCCGCTGGCAATCCGTTTATGGTACGTATTCTAGATTGTGTTTTGATGTGTACATTGGAATTTTATACAAAAAATGAAGACATGCATGTAAATTTGTATGGGATTGATGATGTACAGGGAAGGTATTTATCTACTGGTTAGGAACAGAGCCATTTCTTTATACAGCAGATCCAGAATTCCTTAGAAAGATGTCGTCCATAGTGAAGGGAAAAGAGTGGGGAAAGCCATCAGTTTTCAGGAAAGATAGACTGCCTCTGTTCGGCAATGGTCTTGTCATGTTGGAAGGACAAGATTGGCTTACTCATAGGCGTAGTCTCTCACTTGCATTTTCTCCGCCAAATCTACAGGTCAGTTTGGACCTCCATGTTTTATTATTATTATTATTTATGATAAAATCTGATTTTTTTTAAAAAAGAATTAGTTCGATAGAATTTAAGAAAAAATTGGCTTTAAGATAAATATTATCTAAATACCTTTTATCTTTTTTTAATAATAAAATTATCAAAATATTTAAATAAGAGATAATTGGTAGGAGATGTGAGGGTAATTTTTGGTAAAATTCTAAGTTGAATAATAAAAGTTAAAAAAAAATATTATTTAAATTTTGATTTTTTTTTAACCTAACTTAATTTATTAACTAAAATATTTTATATTTTAAATTATTGTTTTTCATTTAATCAATATATATTATATTCTTTATGTATTTCAACTTTAAATAAGTTTTTATACTTTCTTAAAATCACTATTAGTCATTATTTTCAAATAATTCAAATTATTTAAATAACTTCTATTCAAACAGAACCCAAATAATTCATATGAGCAAAAACAATCTTTTAAATGTATATTTTGAGATATTTTATATATAATTATTTAATTAAATTGTATATATATATATTTGTTTTTAAAGTTATAGATAAATTAAATAATTATTTTAGATAAATATTAAAAGTTTTAAATGTGAAATAAAGATTAGGATTATATTTGTTATAAAGTTTCAAATTAGGATTATGAATTTCTAATTCTAATCCAAAACTTAATAACAAACAAATCATGATTAATCTTAATCTCACTGGGAATTAAATCAATCAAATAATATTTAAAACTTACAATATTCATCTATGTTAATTATTGAGTTTATTTATAATTTTAATCATAATCCAAAAACTTAATTCAATAATTGTAGTTAATCTCATAATTAGTTATTCTTAAATTTGATCAAATAATTAAAAATTGACCAATGAAGGCTATGGCAAGCTTAATGTTGGAGTCAACAAGAAATATGGTTGACCGGTGGGGTGCACTTATTGCTGCTGGAAAGCCAGAGATAGATGTGGAGGCTGAGCTTTCCGCAACGGCTGGGGAAATGATCACTACAATAACCTTTGGCCTAGACCATAAAAATGGGAAAGAAATTTTTGAGAAATTAAGGAGTGTGCAAAATGTGTTGTTTAATGGAAATCGCTATGTGGGCGTCCCTTTCTCGAGTTTGGTACAACCTAACAAGGTTCTTCGGGCTAAAAGGCTCGGGAAAGACATCGACGGTCTAATCTTATCGGTTATTAAAGCACGCAAGGAATGGGATGTTGGAAACGGGAATGTGGGAGTCCACAAAGATCTCCTCGGTTACATGTTACCAAAAAAGGGAGAGCCCGAAATGTTTAGCGAAAAAGAGTTGTTGGATGAATGTAAGACCTTCTTTTTCGGGGGGCATGAGACCACTTCACTTTCTATTAGTTGGACCTTGCTCATTCTTGCCATGTATCCCACTTGGCAAGATCAATTGAGGGAGGAAGTCAAACAAGTTATCGGAGATAAGGATATCATTGATGCAAATATGCTTTCTAGCCTAACCAAGGTAATAAATCAATTGCAATATTACTCCTAAATATTCTTTTCAATATTATATGTTATCTTCTTTATTTCAATTCTATTTGAGTCATCTTTTTTATTTGCTAGAGTTTTAAATCATAATTGCCTTTTAACCAATTTGAGATCAACTATATAACATCTAATTAAGAATTTTTGTGTGCATCTTTCCTTGCTTTTATTTTGTAAGATATTATTTTGGAATTTATTTTTAGATGGTGAAAATTTAATACAACTTAAGATTAAAAATTTATCATTTTATATCATTATTTAATCTATTTAAAAGTATGAAACTAGTTGTTATTTGTATTTTCTTTTGATAATATGTTTAAATTAGTCCTTCACTTTAACATGTTAATTAGTTTCCCTAAATTTGGTATGTAATAATAATAATTATTTGATTAGTAATAATTGTTTTAATAAAAATAATATTATAGTTGGATAGATAGTGATTTCCTCTTGGATAGTGATTCTCTTTGGATGAATAAATGTGTTTTAATACATTATATATTATTTCTAGTTAAAAAGAATCTAATTCTTTGTACAGATGCAATGGGTGGAAAGTGAAGTTATGAGATTATATCCACCTGTACCAAATACACAAAGACAATTAAAGGAAGACATTTCCATCGATGGTAATGTTATTCCAAGGGGAACAAATATATGGATAGATGTTTTGTCCATGCATCATGACAAGTCTCTATGGGGAGACGATGTAAGGGAATTCAAGCCAGAGAGATTCAAAGATGATCCTTTGTATGGAGGGTGTAGCCACAAAATGGGGTTCTTGCCCTTCGGGTTTGGAGCAAGAATGTGTGTTGGAAAGAACCTAGCAATGATGGAATATAAGATAGTCTTATCACAAATTCTCTCTCGTTTCTCTATCTCCATTTCATCTACTTATCTCCATTCCCCTGCTCATATGCTCTCCATTAGGCCAGCTCATGGGTTGCCTCTTATCTTTAATTATCTTTAAGTTGCTAAATTAGAATATCATTTATCTTTCTATGGTATGAACTTCTTCAATTTATGTATGGTTTCAAACAATAATATATTGATGAATGAACTTTAGAACTTTTGAGGAAAAGAATAAACATTTTAATATCATGGAAATTGATTTACATACATATTAATGGCTATCCTTTATTTCATTTTATTTTAATCATTTGTTTATGTTATTGTAGACATTTTCAACTTTTCAACCACTTTTTAAAATAAGATAACCTAGGAGTTGTGGATTTTACATAATGCACCAACGTACAAATCTTCACAATAGATTTACCATGCTCTTTTAAACCTTTTTAACAATTAAATTTAAAATAGGTTAAGTGCAATGAATATGAAGATATTTGTTTTTCAATACAACTGATTTCTCAATCTCTTGTCAATATTTCAAATAATTCATTACAACGTTATTTGAATTAGCATTATCTTGAACGCATAGAATTCTCTAATCTACCAAGCAAGTATATATTGATTGTATTTCCAACTTTCAAACCTTAAAATAAATAAATATAATATTAATAATATTCAGACTCTTCTTGTTAAAATTTTACCTTTCATTAATCCAATGTCTACTATCATAGTGTCATACAAATAATATATATTCTAATTAAATTGATGTCCATAGAAGGACATCTTTGTTCTGCCGAAGAAGGACCTTCTCGATTTTTTTTTTTGTAAGAGTTTTAATAAAATATAGGCTTGATACCCGCGACATACTATGTTATTCTTTTTTATTGACTATTGAAAGATATGAGCATCTTCTATTCGCTGGGATGAGACTTTTTGAATGTCTTTGTGGTCGCCAGTATAGTGTCAATGTGGAATTAAATTATTTTTTTAAAAAAGAACTCTACTCTTCACCTTCCCCTTTTCCTTCATTCACTAAACTCTAGCATTGTCCCTCTATTTCACATCTTCCCACCATTCTGACAGCGTCTCTCTATCTCCCGTCTCTCCAATGACTTCTCCTAGAAAGCTCCGTCTTGTCTCCTATCTTTTAAATGTCTCCTCTCTCAATGATTCCCTATGATGCATCGAAGAATAGCGAACCGAAGAACACCCAAGTGAAGAAGAGGAAGATGTCTGAAATCGATGTTGAAAGGTAAAAAATAAAACTTCGTTCTTAAATCTATGTTCTTCATGAATTATTCTAAAGTTGAACCGTTCTTAAGCATTATTGTATAAACTCCATTAGTTCTCAAATTGCATTACTTTTTAAAAATTATTGTATAAACTGTATGTTAGGATGGACTACAACAATAAAAGGGGGTTTGAATATTGTTGTATTAATTATCACTTATTAAAATCTTTTTCTATTTTTCGATGAATCGTTGCAAGCTTTTGAACGATTTCAAGTGCGAAAATGCTTGTTAGATTTGATTTTTACAGTGTCTATACAAACCCAGTCAGAACTCATGACTTAACACCTGCCTATTCTGAACTCCTGGCTATCACTCTGTTGAACATACAACTTTCTGTTCAACTTACAATAATGATAATAATCACATGTAATATATTAAGTTATTTCTCTACTTACAGAATTTATTTTTAACCACTTAAAGAGAGAGTAAGCAAGAGAATCAAGATCGTGAAGGTTTTTCAAACTATTATGTTAGCAAAAAGTTGATTGACTGTGTTGGGTTTTGGGCTCATATTTTATTAAAGTTTATATATTGTAATTGAGCTTTAAGCCTTTATTGGGCTTAAGAGTAGTAGTTTAATTAGTCTTTTAACTTTTGATGTACTTCTTATAAATAGAAACATTGTAACCTAGGGTTACTTGGACTATTATTTCATAGAAAATCAATAGAATGGACGACTCTCTGAGGATGTAGGCATTGTTGGCCGAACCTCGTTATATCTTGTGTTCTTTATTATTTTTATCACTTTATCTTTATATATTCTTTTATCGTATGTTTAGATTAAATCTTTTTTCAACAAGTGGTATAAGAGCATGTTTTGAGAATATTTATCTTAATCTATTTGTAAAGATATATAGAAACCCTAACCACCATTGAAGAAGTTGTTGGATATTTGTGTGCTTTTGTTAAAGATGGCTATAAGAGAAACAACATTGGTTGGAAAAGATTTAGCCGTTGTGAAGATTTGAGTCGAAATCTGCAGTCTCCAAGGAGATGTCAATAGTCGTTAAAATATTTCTTAGTTTTGGGGTGACGATGTCTTGAGAAGAAGACAATGGGTGTTTTGTTCTTCTCGAAGGTGTCAATGGGTGCAGGTGATGAAAAGTCGTCTTGTAAGCAGCGACACCAGAATGAAGAAGATGAGGTATATTCTTTTGACTTATTTTAATTTGGGACATATGGTTTATTAAAATATAAAAAGAAAAAAATGTATATCTCCATAGATATTCCATATATATCTCTCTATATATTCCATATAAATAGATATTATATTATGATATAATATAATATATAGAGAGGAGCCAAGAATTTTTGAAGCGGTCAACAACTAAGATTTGGTCAACTAAGACTTTTTATTTAAGTCTCGTTTGATTTCATAAAATATGTTTAAGACCTATTTAATTCCAATTTTCACAAGTAAAACCTTGTTCGATTTTAATCAAACTCTAAAAACTTTGTATGCTTTGATCTTGAATTTGTATTGAAGCTTGTTTGACTTAAATTTCTCAAAGATAAAGATTTGTGATTTATCTTATAAGAGATTTGATATTCTTCAATATGGAGATTGAAAATTAGAGTTGAAAAAGAAGGTGGAGTGCTTATTCGATGTTGTAGGTTGTGAAAGACATTTGATGCAACATGTAAGGGGTTTTCTAATTAAAGAATGTGGCTTTAAGTTTTGTTTGAAAGAGTGTGGTTTTGATATGTGTGTATAAGGGCCGGATTTGAATTTGCATCAAACCTTATGAGTAGGTTTTGATTGACAATCCCGGTAAGTGCTTGTGTGAACTTGTCAAGTGGGTGTTGATGTCTCAAGGGTTCTACCAAGAATGATAATTTCTAAGGGCTTTGACCTGAAAAATTCTCGGTTGAAATGAGTTTGGAGAGATTTTTCTTTGGAAAACAATTATTGAAGAAGTCAAAAATTAAAAGAGAGGTAGAGAGAAAATCTAGCAGCAGATTTTCGCCTACAACCGCGTAGGGTTCATGAAACTGACGATTAGAGATTCAAATGGAGTCCGATTGCACTGAGATTTTTTCGAGAGGATTGGTAACTCATTCCTCTATATTTTCAATGGCCGGATCAAGGTTTGGACGTCTCGAAGTTTATTTTTCTGGGGCTTAAAGTGTCTACTTAGTTTTTGTTTTATTTGACTTGTTTGCGACCAAAAAGTTTGTATCTTTTTGGTTACGACCTTTTATCTTATTGGAAGAACTAATCAAGATGAAGACGGTGGTGAGATTATGTGCTTTACACTTGACAAAAACATGATCGAGTATGAAAATTGTTATCAAAATGATGTTTACCGATGATAACATTGTAGACATGTTGACAGGGTAATCCTTAAGGCCAAATTGCAAGATTGCATTGAGTTGGTGGGTGATTAAGGATTGACACAATTCCAGTTAACACACGTTATTAATGAAAGACCAGGAAGAGGAAGACTAGTGAAAGACACTTATAAGTTGAGGTGGAAACATCTTGAGAGCAACTTTCAAACGAACCAAGAAGAAATCATTACATTATCTTCTAATGCTAGAATATAAATAAAATTTTGAGTGGGATTTCTAGTCATGAAAAAAGAGCTAGATGAGAGACTCGGTTAATTCGAAGGTGATGATTTTGTTACTTCTTTTGTTCTATCTTAATAGTCTATACATTGTGGATCATAGTTTAGATGAATGAGATGATTGAGACCTTGAATGGGATTCCTAGTCATGAAAAGTGGGCTAGATGAGATGTTCGATCAATTCAAATGGAAAAATATTCGATTTTTATCAGAGAAACTATAGATTTTCATTTGAAACATTGGTGAAGACAATTGAAGAAAGATAGTGAATATTGAAATAATATTCATGGATTGCTAGAAGTTTTTGGATTCAAGAAACTAGTAGATTGTAAATAAATTTGTTCAAGAAAAAGTATGAGGTTTAAGTTAGTTGAGTATGCAACGTTCAAGACAAGATGAGTAACAAATACTTTGTTAGATCTTGAGCTAGAGAAAATAGATGTCGTGATAGCCTAATTTATTTATTATGAAGTAGATGATAAATGTTCGTCTTCGGTGTTCTCGATTTTGATTGATATCTTATTTTGAGGAAACAGACGATGGAAGTTCGTTTTTTGGGGTGTCCTTAGTTTTCGATATATATCTGAATTTTAAAAAGTAGACGATGAAATTTTGTCTTGGGTCTAATCGGTATTTTGTTTTCAGTCAATTGTTGGACTTGAAAAATAAGACAATCGGTTTGTGGAAAACAAAGGTAAAGATTATGTTTGACATAATAAAGAATTATTAATTCTAGTTCCGCATATGTCAACGGGTATGAACAAAGATTGGGAAGAGTTGTTGAATGTCTCTTTCGTTGAAATAACGTGGTTAACCAAATTTATTTGGTGTTATAAACTCTATGATTTTATCTTCTAAGGGCTTTTGAGCGGAAGTGGAGGTATAATGATTTATCTTGTTAATGGCTCGAGTAGTGAAGTTTGATGTGTGACTCATAACATTTTGATGGTGCGATATACGTGATGGTGGAGATTGTTATTCTTCTAAAGGCTCTTGAGTGGAAGTGGAGGTACGGAAAATTATCTCATGAATGACTCGAGCAAATGTGAAGATTTAAGTGTTGAACCTACTTATTTCTTGATGGCTTGACTTTTGTTAATGTGGAGATTGATGGGTATGGCTCGTGTATTTCCTAAGGGACGTGAAATTCGTCAAGGTGGAGATTGTTGAATTTGTAATTTATTCATCACATCTCAATAAACGCGGTATTCGCCCAAGGTAGAGATTGTTGGGTTTTGGGCTCATATTTTATTAGAGTTTATATATTGTAATTGGGTTTTAAGCCTTTATTGAGCTTAGGAGTAATAGTTTAGTCTTTTGACTTTTGATGTACTCCTTATAAATAGAGACATTGTAACCTAGGGTTACTTGAACCATTATTCCATGGAAAATCAATATAATGGACGACTCCCCAAGGATGTAGACATTGTTGGCCGAACCTCGTTATATCTTGTTTTCTTTATTATTCTTTACCCCCTTTATATTTATATATTCTTTTATCGTGTGTTTAGATTAGATTTTTTCTCAACATGTTGTTGTATTTTGGAGATCTTTTATATTGAAACTTAGCAACGGTCGACTCTGATTCTTGGATTGTGAATTGACCGGGAGGATTCTCCGTACCGGAAATCTAGGGATCCACCGTTCACAAATTAAGGGATTTGACGTTGTACTTTGATGTCCTTTGATATTGAGATGTGGCAACGGTCGAAACTGATACATAGATACGTTTCGACTTTCTAATGGTTGAACACTAGGTGGCAGTTGTGATTAAGCTGACTAGGAAGTCTCCTGATAATGAACACTATTGTTCGCTACGCTGATGAGCTATGCAGACAAGTGAGTGCTTCTTCAGACGACTACTAAAGTAAGACTGTTGTCAACGCTTCTTCAGACTAATGCTGAAGCAAGGCGTCTTCTCGCGCTTCCTCAGCTCTGTTGTTGAAGTGAGACATCTGCTCGTGCTTCCTCAGCTCTGTTGTTGAAGTGAGATGTCTGCTCGCGCTTCCTCAGCTCTGTTGTTGAAGTGAGACGTCTGCTCGCGCTTTTTCAGCCCTACTGTTGAAGTGAGACGTCTGCTCTTGTTTCCTCAGCTCTACTTTTGAAGTGAGACGTATGTTCGCGCTTCCTCAGCTCTACTGTTGAAGTGAGACGTTTGTTCACGCTTCCTCTTCTCTGCTGTTGAAGTGAGACGTTTGTTCGCGCTTCTTTAGTTGTACATGCGCATTAAACATTTGCACAATTAATTTTATTCACTTATGAATTCATTATCAAAACTATGTCGTATTGATTAAACTTAATTTTATTGTTAAAATTCATTTTAATCAATTAAAATATTATTCTTATTTCAACTTAAATATTTATTTCTCTTTTAATTAAATTTTCTCTTTTTTTAATTAACTTAATTTAGCACTGTATTAGTTCTCAAACTGCATTTTCAAGTTTCTCAAACTGTATTCTTCCTTTGTATGTTCTTCATTAATCATTCTAAAGCTTAATTGTTATTCATAAACCTCAAATGAATCATTCTACATTAGTTAAATCGTTCTCATTCTGATGTTGAATAATCTTCAATGTCATGTTGCATTAACTATGTTGTCATGTTGTATGAATTGTGTTGTCATATTGTATGAACCGTATTGTCATATTAACTTAATTAGATTGTCATATTGTTTTATCTATGTTGTCATGTTGCTTTAATTGTGCATATTATTTTATTTATTTTGGAAAAACAACTTATCGTCAATTTATTTAAAAAAAATTACAAAAGCAAAAAAACGACATGAGTTTTTGTATCAAGTTAGACAAATCCTAGACTTGATTAAAGGAAAAATACAAGTAAACAATCAATCATCCAAACATAATTACATGATTAAAATGAAACAACACAACACAATTATTAGCCTTTAACTCGCCTTAAACAAAACAACTTGAATGACTTCTTCGAATGATATTCCCCAATTTTTGCATAGGCTCCAATTCTTCTCACACATGGGTATTCGCCTCCACATTCTCATGAGCGAGTTTCCGTCCACACAATGTCCTTCTATACCACTCCTCTTTGTTTTATTGCATTTTCCTTATTGTAAACACCTTTTTTTCAAATTTTATTTCATGTAAGCACATTGAAATGGTAGACTCTTTATATTCCTATGAAGAAACTCACAATGGGATAGAAAGAGGGCGGCCCTAGTGCTATGCAGTTGTATAGGCTCCACCGGGGCCCTACCTTTATAGGACCTCATTTTTTTAATATTTAATAGTATTATATTATTAATATTAATTTTTTTCTCTTTAATATTAAATATATATTAATATATATATATAACTTTTTTTTATCTCTTATTTTCCGTATTATAATATATTAATCATTTATATATCATTTTATATTATTAAAATTTATTTTATTTATTTTATTTTATTAATATTTTAGATGCCCTAAATTTAAATTTGTTTTAGGCTCCAAATTCTCCGGACCACGATTAGTTTGAATTATCAGTATTGTGGACATAGTTTTAATCTAATCAAATCAAGTGAGGAAAATACAATCTAGTTTGAATTATCAGTATTGTGGACATAGTTTTAATAAGCAAAAGAACAAGAAAATCCTTTGTTTGGGAGATTATGGATATGGTAAAAATAATGGCCCGGTTGTACAAAATTTTGGAAGACAAACTATTTTTCCTTTAGTTTTGAAAAGGAAAAGTAATGAAACATCTTCTTTAAAATTACTACAACAAGAGATCAAATGATAGTCATCAAACTATTATGAATAAGACCAAAGAAGGGTCATGAACCATTTAATATTTTCACCATCTCCATTGTTGACCAACCCTAGCCAATGAACCGACAACTTTGTGTTGAGTCGACAAATGTCCCTATAAACTGAAACTTAGGCTGTGAGACGAGGAATGAGATGTAAGACTTTATCAAAAGTACACAAATTAATATGTATATAAGTTCTACATTTTCTTATATGTTCACCATATAAAAAAATAACTTTTAATGTTTTATCTGATATAGCTTACTTAAACTTCATATAACCAATTAACTTTTTATTCTAGTAAATATGATTGGGCAATATGGCCATCGCCTCCATTTGGATAGAACCCTCCTGGGATACTCTCGTTTCCGCTACCATAAACAATCCTCAATATTTCCTCAGGTGTTCGGTCGAATCCAAGAGAATTCCAATCACCTGCAAGAACATTTCCGCGAGTCTTTCTTTCCGCACCTCGAATAGTGGAGACTATCAAACCTTCGTCTTTGACACCAGCACCTCCAAGCTTGTTTCTGAACCTTGAAATTCGACGTGTGATTGCTGCCACTGTTAACCCATATGGCTTAACAAGAGACCGAGAGTGCCGATATAGCAGGGTTCGGATGACCGCATCTTGCCCTGATTCCACCGCCAATAGTCCCGCCACAAGCTGGAATTATGAAATCGAAATAACATATTATGATATTCTTACTTTTTAAAGACAAACATTACATCTACAAGAATACAAATAATTGCATTTTTTGTTTGCTTAATTTGATTTTTTATTGAAACCGCGTGATACAATATCTAAACTAACTACTAGAACAAATAGTTACACATAATCATGTTGCTATATATAACACATTGTTTTAAATAATGAAGTATATTTTTTATTTTTCTTAAGTCATCTAATAAAAAATTTATTTAATTAATAATCGCAAATTATACCACAAAAAATTTCAGCTTGTTCGGTATAGGGTTATTTGAATTAGAATAATGAAAGAATATATGAAATTATGGTTAATTTGTTTGAAATTATTAAAAAAAAATTGTGAACCAACGTGCCAATGCCCCAAAACAAAAAATCAAATAAACAAATAAAATGTGGACAATATGTTAAATACAGCCTTCAAGAATGATTCCAAAAAAGTATAAAAATAAAATAAAGGAAATCAGAAAGAGAATACTGATTATGAGATTTATTGAAACTTTTTGTTTTTTTTTAAAGGAAAAATTAATGATCTAAAGTTATTTTAAAATATATCGATTCATTATGTACCTAAATTTATTTCTATCAATAAAATATACTATTTGAATTATTTTAATCAAATGATAAAAAATAAAAATTTATAAAAATACAATATTTTTATTCATAATTTGAATAATATCATCAAATTATATAATTTCTAAGAATTAATTTGTATGTTAGATCTAACCAGTTTATTTGTCAAACAAGTCCATTATTGTACCTATTGTTATCACATCTTATCATTTAGATGATAATCCAAAAAAAGTGTTAAAAATTAAAATGGTGTAAAAATATTTTTTTTTATATCAAATGAATTATAAAATCATTTTTTTTTTATCAAATCAGAACAGAATAGTATAAATAGAGAATTCAAAATGAAAAACAACAATATTCATCATCTTCAATACAATTTCTTTTATCGTCAGACGAAAGGGAAGAGAAAAAGGAAGGAGAAAACGATCTCTCAATGAAGCGAAAATGTTAGGCTGGGATGGATAGATTTGAATATATTTTTTTTTTCTGTTTGTAATCTCTGTTTTATAAGAATGTATGCTAATAATCAGTTTTTTTATGGTTATTTTATTGTTATCCTTAATCATAACTAAGGTTTGTCTAACTTTGATTTCTGACTCTCTCACTTTTGATATTTTAATGAAATGATTCTAACCATTTTTCCAATTTTTTTTTTTTTATAAAACCAAATTATAATCCAAAAAGTAATATAGATGTAGATCTAAATAATAATAATTTATATATACTTGACAACAAACTAGCTATAATTTCAACTATGAAATTTTTGCCACAAAAATTATAAATTTCTAAAATAGATTTTAATTAACACGTACATATTCATAGAAGTAGCTTGATCTTGGAATATTTTAGTATTTTTTAGTTTTTCTAAAATTATTTATTATATTATATAGTTATCATTATAATAATTAAATCACCAAATTTATTAATAAAATTATTATAATTTTTTTTCTTTCTAAAATCCCAAGATCAAGATCAAGTGAGCTCCTAATGTGAACCTAAAACTAGTAATTATATATTAAAAAAAAATTCATAATTGACAGCCGGCGAATTACCTTTTTAGCGATGGAAGTTTCTAATTTGGGATTGGCACCAACATAACCAGTCATTCCAACATAAGGCACAACATAGGAAGCCAACAAAAAGTTAATTGAATTAGCGTACGGATCAAATGGCGGCGATAGTGTCTTCCCCACAGCACTGTTCATAGCTTCTCCAAATGTTTCTGCACTTAGATTCAACAATGGCCTCGCAAATCCCTTCACCGTACTCTTTATTGCCCTGTTCTCAAAATTCAAATCAATGGATACCCACAACAGATCATGATCATAGACATAAAAAGAAAAAAAAACAAAGAAATATATATTGAACCTCAAGTGGCCGACTTCTTGATAACCAAACTGGAGAATAACATCTCTAGTGAAAGAATCCAACATTGCCTTTTGGGCACCCACCGGAACCGGACCGCCGCCGGCGAGTTCCGGAGCAACTCCGTCCAACCCATATCCCAAAGCTCCCCAAAGGAAGAACTCAGCTTCCAAATACTCCAAATTTAAAGGGAATTCCAAAATATCTAAATCTGAATTTGAAACTCCGGTTTCTTCTTGAGATGAAGTAGGTGAAAAGAAGAAGAGGAAACAGATCAAAAGAGAGAGGATTCTCATGATATTATTATTGATTAGCTAGAGGTGGGTTTTCTTTGAATAGTTATCATGTGATTTGACAGTTTGATTTATAGATGAAGAAGATTGATGTAAAACGCTCTCGGAAGGTTGATTTAATTTTCTTATGGAAGGTTAATCATGGCAAAGAGATGAATATTATTCAAGACACGTGTCAATGGACTAGCTAGGGGCATGCATGTAAGTCTGCTTCATTATTTTGGCAAGTGGGTTTGGTAGTTGAGTGAAGGACAGATTTTGAAAATAGTAATGTTACTCTTTCTTTCCTCATGTCATTTATGTTTTTATTATATTTTGTCATTCACAATATGAGAGCTTGTTTGATGTTGATTGTTTAAGGAATTATATATATATATATATATATATATTTTTTTTATTTTTTAAAAGTTATGTTGGTGAAGTTTTAATTAGTTGAATTAATGTGTGAATAAGTGAAATTTGAATTGTAGGTCGAATTCTAATTCTAACTCCACAATAATTATATTAAACTAGGAAGATACCGTGCGATGCACACGGTAAAAATATATTTTTTCAACGTCTCGCGTTCATCAAATTTGGTATTGAATTGAAAATATAAAGTGTTATTAGCCTAATTGGTTAAATAGTTTGCTGCGAGTTCGAAACATACCTATAACATTTTTAATTTTATTTTTAACCGTTTTAAGTTTATGGACGGGTTCAACCTAGAATCCGACTCAAATATCCATTTAATCTTACATATATATCCAAATTAACCACAACTCTCGACCCGACAATCTAGATACTTTCAAAATTAAGCATCATTATATATATATATATATATATATTATAATTTAATTTCTTTAAAAATATTATATAATTATTATTCAAGTATAATTTTTATATTTTAAATATTTTAACAAAAATTTATTTATATTATTAAAATATTTTTAACAAAAACTCATTAGGATAATTCTAGTGTCAAATATATTATTATTTATTCGATTACCAATAAAAAAATTATCAGTTAATCTAAACCATAAGGGCAACATTACCAGCATCCTTATTTTCTATCCCTAAAATACTATAAAATATTAATATCCCTATTTTATAATAAAAAAATAAAAATTATCCTACATCAGACTTCCCCATCCTTATCCCTATATCAATTCATTATTAATTTATTCATTTACTTTTCAAAACTTCACTTAATTTCTCAACTACCTCAAACAACCACCTCAAACAACCACCTCAAACAACCACCTCAAAATTAAATGAAAGGTAATTAATAAGTCTCTTCATATTTGACCATGTCAAGGTGTAACATTATTCATTTTTCTGATCGGATCTTCACAAATTTCTGGATGAAGTTCCATTTGAATCTTCAAAGGTATGTTGGATGATATGTTGTTTGTTTATTCATGTATCTTTTGAAAATAAACTAGAATTTTATGTATACAAGTATTTTTTTATTTTTTCAAACTATGCATAATGGGTGTGATAGATCATAATATAAATAATGTATTATTTCCCTATTTCATTTGAAACCTTGCGAATGATGTTTTTTATTAAGATCTGATTGTTTCATTTTTGGTTTGTACACAAATTTATATGGGGATAAATATCTCTATTTTTTAGTCAATATAAGTGTATGGTATGATTCATGTGATCCTCAATGTATGTAATACACATTTTTATGCTTTCCAGGTAAATTAACACGTGAAGGCGTGAGTTCTATACATAACACAATGAATAGTGACGAGAGTTTTCTAAATGAATTTTTGAATGGAAGCGATGATGATGATACAATTGAAATTTTAGCCTTGAGACGTGCAAGAAAAAAGCAAAACGAACAAAGTGCAAGCTCAAGGAAATCACGGAGCTATATTGACCGGGCCACTCTAGAAGGGCATAACCGCGTATTCAAAGATTATTTTGCAACGATATCAGTTTATTCATCTCAAATGTTTCGTAGGAGATTTCGAATGAGTCGTGAGCTATTTATGAGGATTCACTCGAGAGTGGAAGCACATGAGCCTTACTTTCAACAAAAAAGAAATTCTGCTGGCAAATTAGGTTTATCATCACTTTAGAAAATCACTGTAGCACTACGAATTTTGTGTTATGGGGTAGCAACTGATTTCATGGATGAATATATACGAATTGGAGAAACCACAACTATAAAAAGTCTAAGGTATTTTGTTCAATCAATCATTGATATTTTTGGTCCTATGTATCTACGAAAACCAAACTCAGAGGATATTACAAGATTACTTCAAATTGGCAAAGTTCGTGGTTTTCCAAGAATGTTGGGCAGCATCGATTGTATGCATTGGAGGTGGAAAAATTGTCCAACCGCATGGAAAGGTATGTTCACTAGTCATTGTCACGAACCTACAATTATATTGGAAGTAGTGGCATCGTATGATTTGTGGATTTGGCATGCATTCTTTGGGCTACCAGGGTCACATAATGATATTAATGTCCTAGAACGATCTCATGTATTTTCTGAAATAACAAGTGGTGAGGGTTATCCCGTTGACTACTCTATGAATGGTCACAACTACAATATGGGGTATTATCTAGCTGATGGTATATATCCCCCATGGGCAACATTTGTCAAATCAATTCCCTTACCTATGAATCGAAAGACCAAACATTTTACTGCTGCTCAAGAATCTGCAAGAAAAGACGTTGAACGCGCATTTGGTGTGCTCCAGGCTAGATTTGCAATTGTCCGTGGTCCAGCACGATATTTTGATCGTGACACACTTAATAAGATAATGATGGCATGTATTATTATGCACAATATGATCGTGGAGGACAAACGTGAACTTCATCCACAACCAGATATCTTTGAATATGAACAAATCTCTACAAGTCCTCTTGTTGCAGTCGTATCACGCACTCAAACTCCAGAACTTATGAATTTTATTCAATCGCTTCACAAAATCAGAGATAGAGCAGTGCATAACCAACTTTAAGAAGATCTAGTGGAACATCTATGGAATACATACAGCGAGTCATAAAAACTTCAAGAAGATCTAGTGGAGCATTTCAATTCTATTTCAGGCTTTCTTTCTATTACTGTCATTTTCTCTCTTTTCTACTTCTTGAATTGATAGTCTTGGATTCACAACAAAGCTTACAACTAAGAGATGATAGAATTGAATAGACATAAGAGGATAGAATTGAATAGACATAACCATACTGCAAGAATTCCATAAACTTAAGTGGATGCAAACCTATAAATTTGATACTCTAAATAAGTCTTTTAAAATTCTACTACAACTAGAAGAGACAATAATTACTTTTATCACTACCCAAACCAGCCATATTACTTCATCCTTGCTAGTTTACAAAATGCATCCAAAAGTTGGGGTAGCTTAGATTTCATGAAAAGGCTACAAAATACACATCAATATAAGATAACAAAAAGTACTAGTTTAATTTTCTGGCTAGAATATCATCTTGTAGTCTTGTAAAATATTCTCGTTGAACAACATTCTCCATCTTGCTTACATCAATCATCATAGTAGCAATATCTGATTTTTCTTGATCAACGTCCATTTTAGCCTTTTGTATCTTTAAGTGTTGTTTGGCAATTTCTACTTTGATTTCTTCATTCTTCATTTTTTCCTCTGTCCATTTGATAATAGCATTATCAAATTCAGATATATAAGCAGATTTACCTTTACCTCTTTTAGCTTCTTTCTTTGCTTTCTTTTGTCCCATTGGTCTCTCCAAATCAATAAAATCATTACTAGTATTCTCTTCATCATCGCAATTAATTGTGTCACCTGAAGATACTTTTCTTTTTGTTGGTCCTTGTCGCATGTATTCGATCCACTTAGCATTAAATCTCAACTTATTCCAGCAGTTTTCTAATCAAAATGGAGTTTTTTGGATCTCATGGTAGATCTTTTTAGCCTTTTGAAACTGAAAGATAAAAGAACACGATTCAAATAGATAAATAGAAATAATTTATACATTTAAAGAGCTAAGAATATTTCATGAAGTGCCAAAATTATATACCACGTCTATGCCGGTATCACCAGATTTACGGAGACTTCCTTCTCGTTGTGTGTAATAGCCGCAAAACTTGTTTACAGTTTGTTGGATTGTACTCCATTGATTTGTAAGAGATTTGTCTGTCCGTGGCCCATACTTTGTATTTTCTATGGCTGCCTTATAATATGACCCTACTTTTATCCAATATTGAATATTTGTTTGATCTGTCCCAATCATTGGATCAATACTTGTGTTAAGCCAAGCTGAAACCAACACAAGGTCCTCCTCCGGAGAAAAGTTGTTAGTTCGAATGGATTTTTTGCAAGGATCATCCGTCTCTAACTCTTTCAACTCAATAGGGATAATTTGACTATATGATGGTATAAGTTGAGAGTAATGATCATCACTAATCTGGGATTGGTAGGGTTCATCATACACTTCACCATCTAGTCCTTTTGCCATATTTATAATTGGGGAAATACCATAAATATTGTTATTCATACCTAAATGTCAAAAGTAAATGATTTCAAAAAAGAAATCAAACATTTTATAAACATTTAGAATCCAATTTTAAGTCAAACACAATAATATTAACAAAACTCATGAATTAACAAAACTCATGAATCTTCTTGTTTGTAAACCATTCTAGTACACTATGACACAAACAGGTGGTCAAACATAACAATCTAAAAAATACTCAATAATCTTTTTGTTCTTAATCGTTCTAGCACTATGAGAGATGAATCAAATTAAACAGAGAAGAACGCAAACAATAACAATAATAAATGAAGAGTATAAGAAAAATTGTTAGAGAAAGGAAGATGAAATATTACGATGATGGGAGATGAATCAACAGGGAGATAAAATATTACCTGTGAGAGAACGGGAGATGAATTAATTCTTTGAGAGATAATGTTAAACATTAGTTATTGAGAGTTAATGTTGATGGCATTTTAGCGGGAGAAGGAACTCATTTGGCGGGATAGGAAGAGATGAAAGTGAAATAATAATATTTTATGTCTTGCCGATGCTATAGTATAAATTAAATATGGAGAAAGACTGTTCATCATCTCCAAAATGATTTGAGGATACAGAACCTGATAAAGTCTAAATTCATTCATTTGTTGGTATTCTATCTTTATTTTAAAGATAGTGAATGATATACAGAATCTGGTACAACTGCCCTAAGGGCTTGTTCGGATTGGGGTTTTTTTAAAAACTAGAGAGAGAAAATAATAATGATTGGTGATGATTTTGAGAAAATGATGATTATTTTTAGTAAAATGACTTAAAGGGTATTGATATATATAAATAAAATAAAAAATAATAATTTAAAATAAAGGGTATTTTAGTATTTTGGTTAATGAAATGATTGATGTGATTGTTGAGAAGTGATTGATTGGAAAATTGATTTTGTTTGGATTTTTCAAATAACCTAAAGAGAACCGGGCCTAAGTTAATAAGGCACTTTATTTAAAAAATGAATATAAATATTTTAATTTTGAAAAGAATAGAATTGAAAATTATAAAATAATATTAGTTTTAAATTTTAATCATAATTTTAATTTTTAATTGTAGAAGGAATTGTAATTATATATTTTTGTATTTAAATTTTAAATAATATGAAAATAAAGTAAATTATTTTAATATCTGGATAGAAAAAGCAATGATTTGATTTAAATAAAACAAATAATGGGATATATATATATGAGTTTGTATTAACCCCTCAAACAATTCTAATTAATAGCTCGGTTTGATTTGTTTTTGAAATTTTTATTTTTATAAATTTTAAATTAAAAACAAATTATGCTAATTCAGTTAATTAAAATTCAAATAACTAAAATTTTCAATTAACAAAATCTTTAATAAAAACACTCAATAAAATCTCTCAAATATCCGATATTGAACCAGCTCTAAGACTTTCTTCATTATGGAATCGGTGAGGAATGACCTATTTGAATGAACATTGCGTAAATGTATCTGTCTTTCTCGAAACAGACAAGACAATTTGTTTGACTAAAATTAAGATGTGCTAGAATGAGAGGATGACTGTTAGGCCTTGTTTGAGGAAAAGGTTTTTTGGTTTTATCTTGATTTTATCAAAAAAAATCTTGTGTGATAAAAAGTAGAAAAAAATTGGTATTTAAATTTTGAAGAGTAATTTGTCCTTTAACTTTAGAGGGTATGGTTTAAGTGAGAGAATGATAGTTTAGAGAGAAAATAAAATTAGAAGGTAATTTTGGTATTAAAATGATAAAATTATTTGATTTAATAATTGATAATTTGTTTGAGTTTTGAGATAAAAACTGAATTTTATCCAAAAAAATCCCTTTCATCAAACGAGACTTATATAATTAATTAAGTCAGCTCCAAAATTATTCTAATGATATTTCTTGTTTTATTGTTTCAAGAAGCGGTAGTCCTTTTTCTTTCATTTTACTTTTTTTTTATAATTTTTTTGAACAATAATAATATAACAGCATCATGTGAGCTTAAAATAAATTTTATATATTTATTACAACATTTAAAAGTTTTTATTTATACAAGTTTAAAAAATATGAGAAAAAAAAGGATAATGCCATAAATTAAGCACATAAATTTGAAAGAAAATTATATTACTTAACTCCACTAATTTATCTTAAATAAAAAGATTGCAGCGCCTTCGCGGGAACGTGGAGAGGAATTTCAAGCACGGAGCAGAACTGGAATATCTGCAGGAACTGGAATTTACCGTTTTTTAAACTCACTAGAATTAAAAGTATTGTAAACAGATAATTCATTTACATTTTTAGCTTTTATTCAGAATGTTGCGACTTCAAAATCATTCTAGGCCTGTCTAGAATGATCTCTTAAACTCGTGGTTTTTTTTCCCGTTTTTGGGAATTTTTAATGAAATGACGCTAAGTCGTTTTTCCAAAAAAAAAAGAAATAAGATAACTAATTAATATAATTGATATACTCCCGTAAATTAGATGATCTGAAAGAGAGACACAACTTAGACAGTAATGAGTCAAATTGAGGTCGAAGTAATGACTTTTTGAGTATATTAGCAAGCTGATCATCAATAGACACACAAGATACCCGAAAATAAGATCATTCACATAGAGGCAAACGAACAACCAATCTCTATTTTTATCCATTTTTACATAAAGTGCATACTCATGTGGACATCTTTCAAATATTTTCTCGCGAAAATAAGCATCAATCCGATTATACCATGCTCGAGGCGCTTGTTTGAGACCGTACAAAGCTATCTTCAACTTTAATACGTTTCCTTACTATCCTTTCATCTCATAGCCTTTTCGATGTTCCACAAAAACATCCTCCTCAAGGAAACCGTTAAGAAATGCTTACTTCACGTCCAATTTGAATATTTTCAAGTTTTATTGTGCCGCTGCTAAAACAAAAAATATAATTATTTTTAGACGAGCAACTAGAGAAAATACTTCATCATAATCCACTCTATGTCATTGTGCATACCCTTTGATATTTTTGAACAACCCCTTTGGCATTCTTTTTCTCTTTGAATATCCACTTGATAAAATTGGACTTTTGAACCGTTAAAAAAAAGTAAGTTCCCATGTATTCAATGTAACAACTCCTAGAAGAACCACACCTTAAAAGCTATCTTTTAAGGTTTAGTTCTTATAGGAGTTGTTACATTGGTATCAAAGCGGGCCTCTACGTTGAACAATTTGTGTTGGGTTGTGCGGGGGAGTTGCCTGGAACCTTGGCAGTTGTTAGGGACTCAACCTGTGAACGCCAGGCGGTTAAGCGTGGGGAGGTTAGTGCGGGATCTCTGGGAGATTGTCGGAACCTTTCCCGCGTGGACGTTGGGCGGCTAAACATGGAGGATTGTAACGATTCTAAATATTAAGGAATGGGACTTGAAACCCACATTGGAATTATGGGGTTCCAATGTGTGGTTTAATAGCTCTTCGACTCTCCCACCCTATCAACTAGCTTTTAAGGTGTTGTTCTCCTAGGAGTTGTTACATTTCTTTCAATTTCTTGAATCTCTTCTTCTATGGCTTGTCTCCATTTCCTCTCCTTACTACTTTCTTCGAAACTCAAAGGCGTTGTTTCAATTAAAAGACATAACATAGAGACATCATTTATTATCTCCGTATTCTTATAGTTCTCATCCTTCACGATACTTCATTAAAGTTTCCACTTGATGAAGATGCACTAAAAGATGCGTCAGGTGTCGTCGTAGGAATTGCGGGCTTCCATGTTTCTTCTCCTTGATTGTCTTCATCGAAGAATTGGAGTAATTCGTTGACGGAATCTTCATTTAATTTCTAATTCCAAGAAGCATTTCATCAAACTTCACATCACAACTCACAACAATCTTTCCGTTGATAGGATTGTAGAGTTTGTACCCCTTTGATTTTCCATCATAGCTGATGAAAGCAAACTTTTTCGCTTCTATCATAAAGTTTGGTTCTCTCTTGCTCTGGCACATGCTTGTAAACAATACTCCCCAAAATTCTTAAGTAAGATAAATCTTGCTTCTTTCCGCTCCAAGCTTCAATTGGTGTTAGGTCTTTCACGCTAATGATCGGACAACGATTAAGGAGATACACTACACAATCCATTATTTCTGCCTAGAATTCTTTTGGCATATTCTTACGTTTTATGATGCTTCGAGCCATGTTAAGGATGTATCGGTTTTTCCTTTTAGCCACTCCATTTTATTGTGGGGATCTTGAAGTTGTGAGGAAATGTCTAATGTTATTTTCTTTACAAAAATAGTCAAAAACATTAAAAGTAAATTCTCCACCTCTATCGGTTCTCAATGCCCGAATCATATGGCCAGACTCTTTCTCTGCCAAAATTTTGAAATTCTTAAGATTATTAAAACTCTTAGATTTTTTTTTAAATAAATAAACCCAAGTCTTTCGGCTAAAATCGTCGATGAAAAGTAAGAAATAATTACTTTTACCATAAGACAATGGTTTGATTGGTCCACAGAAATCGACATGAATTAATTTGAGTGGCTTCGTTGTTCTTGACGTTGCTTCATTTAGAAAGATTTTTCTTGTATATTTTCCTAGAAGACACACTCACAAAGTTGATCTGGATGATTATTCAAAAGCATTCCCTTCACAATTTTCTTTTCGGACATCATTTCTAGGCCATTGAAATTGAGATGTCCTATCCTCATGTGCCAACACCACGCTGGATCTATTACAAACACTTGTAAGTAATTTGGCCTTTAAGTTTGAATAGGGAGCAAAAACATCATATTATGCAACATCGTCATCTTCACAATTAGGTTAACGCTTCCATCTCGTAGCCAAAGATTACGACCCTTCATTAAAATATGGTAGCATGTTTCCATGAGTTGCCCCAAACTCAAAATATTACTCTTTAATTTAGGGACATAATACACATCGGAAATAAACTTGTGTGTACCATCATTCAACCGAATCAAAATTGTACATTTGCCTTCAATTTGGATTTTTGAAGCATCTCCGAACATGATATTTCCGGTTGCCTTTTTCTCAATCTCGACTAATTTCAACTTGTCGCTACACATGTGGTTACTCGCACCATTGTCAAGATACCATTAACTTTCTCCTTATATAATTTCTTAATTTAGCGCCAAAACAACATCGACTCCTCTGTTTCTTTCTCTTCCGTGAGATTGACTTCTACTTTTTCTTCCTTGATATACCAACAATTACGCATAATGACCTAATTTGTGACAATTATAGCACTCAACACACGACTTTTCTTACCCCTTCTCGTATTCATCACTTCATTGTCCTTGACCGCGTCCTATTTCTCTTCTTCAACCACTACCTCTCACATTTCCTCGAGGCTTTTAATCATTTGTTATCCCAATGTCTGGATTTCTTCCATGTCCTCGACCGTCACCATGGGAATAACCTCATTCTCGACCACAACCTCATCGATAAACTATGCTCCCTTTTTTTCCAAACGAATGCTTGACTAGAAAGGATGCTCCTTCTTGTGTTTGTTTTTATGTTCCTCGTGCACCTGTAACGATCCATTTTATTCGTCAATTGAGAGTTTCTCTAAATATCTGTTTTCTTCGATTGAAACACTACATGGTTAAATCTTTGATGTATAGAGCGTAAAATTTTATCGATTACTCGAACGTCTTATATGCTTTTGTCATTTCGCTTCATCTAGTTGACGATAAATATGAACCGTGTGAAATAGTCTGAAATAGACTCAGACGCTTCCTGATGAAGAACTTCAAATTCTCCCCGTAAATTCTGAAGCCGCACCTTTTTTTTACCTTAACAACTCCTTTATGGGAATTTTCTAGAATTTCCCACACCTCCTTTAAAGTTAATGCATTTGCTTCTTTCTTAAAAGTAGCATCATCTCAAATGCTTGAATTACGGCCAACATTGTATCCTCATCAAGTTCAATAATCACACCATTTACGTTTTTCCATGCACATTGGGAACCGAGTAACATCTTTACTCAAATATACCAACTATCATAGTCGTCATTCGTAAGATGTGAATATTGAAACATCAAAGACATCCTTGCTCTGATACAATTTTATTAGAAATGTGAGTGGAAAATAACGTATTCTCTCACAAATTTAAGATAATAAAATTAAAAAAAGAGAATATATTTTATTTCATTTCTTCTTCTTTCTTTAAATACAACTATTCTATTTATACTAGGACAAAAATTCTTAAGCTTCTAAAATCTCCATGACTCTTAAACAGTCATAATTAATATTTATTAAGAAATCTATTAAACAAAAGATAATAATTTATAATATTAACTAGACCTTTAAGTTTCAAGTGACTCTTTAATTTCTTAATTAATTTTATTTTCAATTTTTTTATCCTTACATACATTTCACACCAACACCATTTTTAATAACAAAATGTTTCTCTATTATGACTTTTCATCTCTACTTTCTTTAATAATAAAATATTTATCTTTCTCTCCTCACTCTTTATTTTTAACCTTAATTCAACTTTTTCTTAACATTCTATCTAATTTATTTTTTGTTCAATATAACAACAAAGTAGCTATTTTTTTACATTTATAATATATATATTTATGCAAATAAGTAATATTTTCATGTGTGTTTTTAAAATTTCGTTATTTTTAGTTTTAAAATTATTTTATTATTTAATATTGTTGGGTCAAATTATTCTGAATAAAATAAACTAAAGAATAAGCTTATTTTATGATGACTTGATTTTGATGATCTATGTTAAAACTTTGTTGAGAATGAAACTAAGTTGTCTATTTGTTTTTGTGCAGGAGCATATATAAGACTATACTAATTCATACATGTTCTAAAGCAGGCTAATAGACGAAGTTAGACGAGGTAGTCTAATTCCTTCAGACGAAGTCTAATGGGAAACGAAGTTAGACGTGGTAGTCTAACTCCTTTAGACGTGGTCTAAAGAGAAACGAAGTTAGACATGGTAGTCTAACTCCTTTAGATGTGGTCTAAAGGGAAACAAAGTTAGACGTGATAGTCTAAATCTTTTAGACATGGTCTAAAGGGAAACGAAGTTAGACGTGGTAGTCTAACTACTTTAGACAAAGTCTAAAGGGAAACAAAGTTAGACATGGTCTATTGGAATGCATAGTTAGACGAGGTAGTCAAACTCCATTAGACGTGGTCTAAAGAAATACGTAGTTAGACGAGGTAGTCTAACTCCATTAGACGCGGTCTATTGGAATGCGCAGTTAAACTTGCTAGTCTAACTCCATTAGACGCGGTCTATTAGAGTGCACAATTAGAAGTGCTAGTCTAACTCCATTAGACGCGGTCTATTGTAATGCGTAGTTAGACGTGCTAGTCTAACTCCATTAGACGCGATCTATTTGAATGCGTAGTTAGACGTGCTAGTCTAACTGCATTAGACACAGTCTATAGGAATGTGTAGTTAGACGAGATAGTCTAACTCCATTAGACGTGGTCTATTGGAATGCACAGTTAGATGTGTTAGTCTAACTCCATTAGACGCGGTCTATTGGAGCACGTCTAATGCCTTGCCTTTTCAGTTATCTGAAGAAAGCATACGTCTAACCACAATCAACTAACTGACTGCTACTCCTGCTTCACTCATCCGTGCAGTCTGTTACACCAACTAATTGTATCAAATGAATGAATGTCACGTACGCGAATATTCCTCCAACTTCCTGTCCAGTACAAGACAATATCAGAAGGATATTTGGCACACTACCAGTTTAGTACGGCCACAATCCATTTGCTCAGAGTCTGTTGTACTCTGGTACTATGGGCGACCTTCCACGGACACTTGCCAAGTGTCCACGTAGAAGATTCGACCGTTGGTGTCCTTCTCCTATAAATAGACGCTCAAGGACAACAGATGAATGACTCTCTCTCAATGACCGAATTCATAATTTTACTCTTACTTTTACTGATTTCTAACATCATTCAAGCTCAAGAGAGAAAATCAATTACTGTCTAGCTGTGAGAATATTGTTGAGAATATTGCAAGTTGAATAGAGGCTGTTATGTACAATAGAGAGTTAACTAGCTCAGTAAGTTCTATTTGATTCAAAGTATTTAGTAGATATCCTTTCGGTTGTGGAAGAAGGGGTGACGTAGGAGGGTTTACTCTGAACATCCATAAACAACTCTTTGTATTCTTTACTTTCTGCCAATTTATCTTCAGTCATTCAAAGCTTCAAATCCGATGAACACTTCTACACTTGAATCTGTTTTAAGAGTTCGAAGGATTTGTGAAGAATAGAAACTTATATTAATCCCACATAGGATTTCTATCGAATCGTTTATCATAAGCTGTTAACAATAGTCAGATCCTAGGCTCTATTGCTAGCACCGATCCTATCAAGTGGTATAAAAGCCTCGTTTTCTATTCTCAAGCACCAACAAGAACCTAAAACATGTTTGTAATCAACCACATTCCTCTGCTCTCAAAAGAAAACTACGATTATTGGATGATGAAAATACGAGCTCATTTGGCAGCCCTCGATTACGACATGTGGTATGTCATCACTAATGGTCCTATAAAGACTGTGAAGCCGAGATGTGTATGGATAAATGAAGATAAGACGATGAACAACCTGGATAATGTCGCCAATGATATTCTATAAAAGTAGATCAACATGAATATATTCAATGAGATCAAGTCATGCTCCTTCTCTAAAGAAATTTGAGAGAAACTGATCCAAATATATGGTTGTAATGGTCAAATAAAGGAGAACCAAAAAGAGCAGAAGGTTCTCATGAGCGTTCAAAGCATGTTCAAGTTGGCCGATAGCAATTTAGACGACTCTTCTAGTGAAACTGATAACGAAGTCATCACATGCTTGATGGTAGATGACCAACCCAAGGAATTTGACTTCGCTTCAAAAGAATTTACAAGAGATGATTTAACTGCTGCACTCAATGACATGGTCATTGAGTACAAGAAGTTATCAGACTCATTTGATGAAATGAAATCAAAATATGAGAACAATAACTCACTTTCACCTCTAGTTTGTGAATCAAAAGTTTCTGAAAACAAAGTGAATGAGCTCTCATCTGAGAATGAGACGCTCAAGGAAAAGATTCAAACTTTTTCAATTGAAAACCTTCGCTTATTTAATATAGTCAATTCTTGGACAAAGTCTGAGGAGGCTGTCAGACAACAGATTTATATGCTGAGGCCTGCTGGATGTAAATCCGGTTTAGGATATGACAAGGCCAACTCAGATAAGTCCAGTGAAAAGTTAAAGTCAACAACAGACAAGTTTAAGTCAATAAATTTTGTCAAAGGGAGTTTAACCGATAAAGGAACTGATCCAAACTATGAGGATCTAACCTTAAAGAAAGAAATTATTTATGTTCCGCCAACTGTAAACTGGCTGAAACCTATGAGAATGAGAAGCTCAAGGAGATAGTTCAATCTCTAACCGAAGAAAATGAAAGATCTAAGTACGTGATGGCTGTTTGGAAGAAATCCAGTGAAGCCGTGAGCCAAATGTCTACCTATCAAAGATACCCCAAATGCAAATTTCGCCTTGGATACAAAGGCGGCAAATCGGCTAACCGGAAACATTCCAAAGAGTTGAACCTCAGCAAGAACAAGATTCCATTCATAAGCTTCCCTAAGAGCAGTTCAACCGATACCGAGGCAGATCATGACATACCGCTAGCTAAGGAAATTAAGTATGTAAGTCCAACCGACATGGCTAAATAGATTCATCTTGAGAAAAGGAAAGCCAACTGGCCGGTAAGAAACAAAACCGATACACGTTCATACAAAACAAATCAACATTCACCAACTCGACGATACAAAGAAACACCAACTAGAAGACAAAGAGATGTCAAGCTAGGTAATGGTGAAACAATTAACACCACTACTGGGAAAGTCATCCGATTGATTAAAGTTTGGATTCCCAAGGGACTAATCAACCACGGACCCAAATAAATGTGGGTACCAAATAAATGTAAATATTTATTTTTTGCAGATTAAGAAGAACAAGCGTCTAGGGAACTCAGAATGGTATCTGGACAGCGGTTGCTCCAGACACATGACCGGAAACAGTGGCTTGCTAACCGATATTATTCAGGAAACCGATGCAATGATCACTTTTAGTGGTAACTCTAAAGGTAGAGTCGTGGGAAAGGGTAAGATTGTCCATAGAAACTTAACTATAAGTAGTGTACTTCTTGTTGAAAACCTGCATTTTAACCTGTTAAGCATTAGTCAAATGTGTGATGTATGATACACGGTTGAATTTCAAAAACATGCATGTTTAGTTAAGAACACTCAAGGTAACTTTTTTAACCGGAAATAGGTTAGGAAACATTTACAAAGTGGATTGGAAAATGAAAACTAAAAACCCGGTTTGCATGATAGCTAAGAACGATTTGAACTGCCTCTAGCACAAACGGCTAAACCACTTGAACTTCAAAAATATTAATGTTATTTGCACCAAAGAGTTAGTCCAAGGAATGCCTAACATTAAATTTTCAAAAGATAAAGTATGTTCTGCATGTCAAAAGGGGAAACAAATAAAGGCAACTTTTAAAAGTAAAAGAAATATTCAATCAAACTGATGCTTAGAATTACTTTATATGAATTTATTCAGACCGGTTAGGTCACAAGCCTAGGCGGTATGCATTATACTATGGTTGTTATTGATGACTACTCTCGGTTTACTTGGGTAATATTTTTGGTTTCTAAAAATGAAGCTACTCCAATTTTATTAAACTTCTTAGAATATTGCAAAATAAGAAATCAATACGAATAAACAAGATTAGAAGTGATAGAGGAACCAAATTTACAAACAGTACGTTAACTGCATTCCTTGATGATTCCGGTATTAGGCACGAGTTGTCTAGTGCTAGAACTCCTCAACAAAACGGACTGGATGAGAGAAGAAACCGAACTCTAAAGAAAGCCGCAAGGTCCATGATAGCAGATTTAGGTGTTGCTCAAAAGTTTTAGGCTGAAGCTATCAACACTGCATGTCACACACAAAACCGATCCATGATCAACAAACGGCTAAATAAAACATCGTTTAAAGTATACTATGACAGAGTTCCTAACATCCGGTCTCTTAGTATCTTTGGCTGTAAATATTACATTCACATAAACGACAAACATTATTTGACCGCTTTTGACACTAAATCCGATATAGGCATAATGCTAGGATATTCAGCAGTTAGTAAGGCATATAGAGTATACAATATTAGGACCTTAAATGTTGAAGAATCTTCGCATGTTGTTTTTTATGAATCGGTTGAAAGCAATAATGCTTCATTCTTTGATCTACATAATCAGTTGAAAAACATGAATATCCAATCCGATGATGAAGATGAGGTCCCTGTCTTTAGAAGGTTTGTCTATGATTAAGCGGTTCACGCTGAAACTCAACCGGATCAAGCTGCTCCACAGCAGGAAGTTGACAACTTAGAATCCACTAAGGAAACCGGTTGGCTTAACTATTTTCAGCTTCCCGATATATCTAACCTTGATCAGATAACCGGTCACTTGGGAGACATAACCGGACCGAACCTTAAAAGGAATAAAGATCAACCTCCTGAACTAATATTATGTAACCCCTCATCACCCATCCGAACTGGGCATCAACTTTTGGAAGAATATGAAAACTCGGCCTTATATCACAAATTGAGCCGAAAAAGGTGGATGAAGCATTGTTAGATCCCGATTGGATCTTAGAAATGAAAGAGGAGTTGAACCAGTTTGAGAGAAATAAAGTTTGGCATCTAGTTTCAAGACCGAAACATCAATCGGTTATAGGAACGAGATGGGTGTTCAGAAATAAACTCAATGAAAACGATTTGATAACGAGGAATAAAACCAGATTAGTAGCTCAAGGATATAAATAGGAAGAATGCATTGATTTTGAAGAATCATTTGTTTATGTAGCTAGACTTGAAGCCATTAGAATATTTCTTGCATTTGCGGCTTAAAAAAATTTCAAAGTATTTCAAATGGATGTTAAAAGTGCATTTTTAAACGGTGAGCTAAGTGAAGAAGTTTATGTTGAACAACCTCCCGGTTTTAAAAATCCAGAATTAATAAGTCATGTGTATCGGCTGGATAAAACCATTTACGGTTTGAAACGAGGTCCTAGAGCATGGTATGATACATTAACAAAATTTTTGTTTAATCATGATTTACCATAGACTCGGTAGATAAAACATTGTTTAAATTTGAGAAAAATGGACATATTCTACTAACTCAAATTTATGTGGACGACATAATTTTCGGATCAACTGATTCTAAGTTGTGTGACAAATTTTCAAAGTTAATGACTGTTAAATTTGAAATGAGTATGATGGGAGAGTTGAGTTTCTTTCTAGGTCTCCAGGTTCGGAAGATCGAGGAAGGAACATTTATCAACCAATCCAAGTACACAACCGAATTACTAAAGAAATTCGAAATGGACACATGTTCGTCAACCGCAACTCCTATGAGATCCATCAAGTTAGAAAAAGATGAGGATGGTCAAGGAGTAGACATTACGGCCTAACGAGGGATTATCGGTTCACTGTTGTATCTAATAGCGTGTCGACTAGATATATTGTTTGCGGTCGGAGTATGCGGAAGATTCTAGGCCAATCCAAAGCAATCACACTATACAACGGCCAAAAGAATCTTAAAATATACAAAGGGAACTCAAGATGTGTGATTATGGTATCCAAAGGAATCAAGTTTCAACCTAATCAGTTACTCTGATGCAGACTACGCGGGCTGCAAAATAGACCGAAAGAGTACTAGTGGTACATGCCAGTTCCTGGGAGATCGGCTTGTCTCATGGTATAGCAAGAAACAAACTTCAGTTGCTACTTCAACCATAGAGGCGGAGTACCTTAAGCCGGAAGTTGTTGTGCTCAACTCCTCTAGATCCAACATCAATTGAAAGATTTCGGTATAACTGTGGAAGAATCACCCATCTTTTGTGACAACACCAGCGCGATAGCCATCACATACAATCCATTATTGCACTCAAAACAAAACATATCGATATCAGATATTATTTCATCCGAGAGCATGTGCAACAGAAGCACATCCGACTGGAATACGTCTCAACTGATCAACAAGTAGCTGATATCTTCACAAAGCCATTACCGGAAGCTAAGTTTTCCTTCTTTAGAAACATCTTGGGGCTTGCTGATAGCAGTCAACTTCTGTCTTAATTGCTTCTTCATGTTCTCAAAAATATATTTCTCATGAAAAACCAGGGCATGGTCTTAGGGAGAAGCTCACGCTTCTCCAATCATGTTCTTGGAACATTTTGAAAAAATGATCGGATATGTTTAAAAATAACCTGAACTGTATTTAAAAACCGATCAGAACTTTATCCATTATGTGCATTAAAATTCAATAGGATACAAAGTCAAGTATGTTAAACCGGACAGCTGTCTCCGGTTGAGATTGAATAAATCAACCTAACAAATTATCTGTACACAAATCAAGTGGTCAAGTGATTCGGATAAAACAAATGGAATTATTTTCTAAACTAAATAACTATTGTCTAACAAGCGAGTACTTATTTAAAATTTAAAATAATCTATCTCGAAAAACCGGTCATGAAAAACCAACCGATTATGTACATTTTAATTTCGGTTAAGTTTATTTTCCGCTCAATATGGGACAGCCGGACAATGTTTCGTAATGCATGCTTGAAAAAGATCTCTTGGAAAAGAAAAGAGTTTTAATCTCAAACAACGTGAAGACACGTGTCTATCACTAACAAGATAAAGACCAACACTCCATCTATGTCTTGAAAATTTAAAAAATATTTAATCCTCATCATTACCTATCTTGGAAATAATATTTAAGTTTAAGCATAAGGATAACACGCCTAGAAACTATAATCAACTTCTGGCTACTTAAAGATCACAATTCTTATCATCCTTAATCACATCTTTTATCCAAACTTAAGAAAATCATCAAGCAAAATGTCTTGCCTTCTCTCAAACAAAGTTCTTCTCGTCGACTTCAAATCAGTCTCTCAATCTGAAGACATTGAAATCCAATGTCTATTCTGATCTCTTGAAACCACCTATCTACTAAAATTCCTGGAAGACCGATATGTCAATGACTACAATGTAGTCAATGTGTTGGGTCAATTGGTATTGACTGAGTGTCAAAGTATTTTGACTATTGGAATTTTGATGATGAGTGTGAATAAAACTTAATTTATGTCGTCTAATCGTTTTTGGTGCAGGTGTATCGAAAATAGGTTATATTAGACTAAGTCTAAATGAGGTTCATTATACTGATTGGCCATAGGATGCATTGAGTTAGACGTGCAGTCTAACAGACGTAGTTAGATGTGCAGTCTAACGGATACGTAGTTAGACATACAGTCTAATAGACGTAGTTAGACGTGCATTTTAATAGACGTAGTTAGACATGCAGTCTAACAGATACGTAGTTAGACGTGCAGTCTAACAGACGTAGTTAGACGTGTAGTCTAACAAATGTAGTTAGACGTGCAGTCTAATAGACGTAGTTAGACGTGCAGTCTAATGGATACGTAGTTAGACGTGCAATCTAACAGACGTAGTTAGACGTGCAGTCTAACGGATACGTAATTAGACGTGCAATCTAACAGACGTAGTTAGATGTGCAATCTAACAGACATAGTTAGATGTGCATTCTAACAAATACGTAGTTAGACGTGCAGTCTAACAGACGTAGTTAGACGTGTAGTCTAACAGATACGTAGTTAGACGTGTAGTCTAACAGACATAGTTAGACGTGTCGTCTAACGGATATGTAGTTAGACGTGCAGTTTAACAGATACGTAGTTAGACGTGCAATCTAACAGACGTAGTTAGACGTGCAGTCTAACAGATACGTAGTTAGACGTGTAGTCTAACAGACATAGTTAGACGTGCAGTCTAACGGATACGTAGTTAGACACGCAGTCTAACGGATACGTAGTTAGACGTGCAGTCTAACTCCTTCAGATTATTCTGAAGGGATGCGTAGTTAGACGTGTAGTCTCACGTATGAGAGTTAGACGTGTAGTCTAACTCCTCTAGATTAGTCTGAAGGGATGCGTAGTTAGACGTACTGTCTAACAGATGAGAGTTAGACGTGCAGTCTAACTCCTTCATATTAGTCTGAAGAGAACCATAATTAGACGTATCGTCTAATCTCATTAGACTAGGTGGTCTAATGGATCCTGCTATTAGACGTAGACGTCTAATTTCATTAGACGTAGACGTCTAATTTCATTAGACGTAGACGTCTAATTTCATTAGACGAGGTCGTCTAAGTGAAATACGTCTAATGTCACGCTTAAGTAGTTGCTTGAAGCTAACACCCGTCTACCCACGATCAACTAGCTCTACGCTACTCCTGCTCCACTTTCTAGTGAAGATCAGTACGACAGCAAGTTGCAACCAATTGATTAATACCACGTAAGCAAATATTCTTCCCACTACTTATTTTTGCAGGAATATCCTAGAAGAATATTTAGCGCACTACCAGATTTGTACGGCCACGATCCTGGTGCTCAGAATCTGCTGCATTAATTTAAAATTTGGATAATATATTCCAAACAAATTAGTCACCTCAACTTAAAATCATTTGTTAGGAAAGAACACATGGGTTGATTCTTAAATTTGGGTGTCTTGTACTCAAATTAAATTATAATTTTTATGTTTAACTTACAATATTTTATGTTATAATAATTTTATAACTTATTTTTAAAAGACTAAATGTTATAAATTTGATTCTCACTTGAAACACTTTAAGTTGAATTGAGTTTTATGTCAATTTTTGATTTATGTTATAACTTACATTTAAAAAAACAAAAACAAATTATAACTAGTTCAATTGCCATAAAAGATTTCTAAGAAATAAATTATCAGAATTCAAATTCCAGCTAACATATTATGTTCAGGTAGAAGTGAACACTATATATGTTAAATCTAAATAATAAAAAATAATTTATTTTTATTATAAAGAATAACCTTTTATATTTTAATTAAAATATAATCATGTTTTCTTCTAAAAGAAAAAAAAAAAAACAGTAAAGAGAAATGATTAAGTACATAGAAAGCCAAGGAAGGTAGGTAATTTTAATACATATCCTAATTATTAATGTGTGATCATGTGATTTGTAAAGAAAAAGAAGAAGGTTAAATGTAAAAAATGCATGTACTTTTATTTTTTTTATGTATTATATACTTAGAAGTTGGGTTTAACATTTACGAATCTAATTTGTTTCCATGTATGGTTGGATAAGTTCTATGTACTTGAAATATTATTATTTGAATTTGATTATTGCAATTTGCACACTTTCTCATTAATAATTATTGAAGTATACTTGTACTCTTTTTTCCATATTTCTTCACAAATAATTGTTACATAGGTTAACGTTTAATTCTTCAAAAACTTAGAATTATTAATTTCATATGGGTTCTAAAAATTTTAATGTCATAACTTTCTCAATTTTACTCCTACTATATCTCCAAATTTGCACAAGCAAAGTGTGATAAGTCTTTACATTCTCGTCTATTTAGATAATATTATTTTTGAAAGTAACATTAACACTTATTGATTATATATCATAATATAAACGTCCACATTTAATTAGACTTTTTTTTAACAAAAGGAGTGATAGGGAGAGGGAATCGGGAGGGAATGATGTGTCACTATATCACTGATTGAAAAAATGATAAAGGATGAGAAGAGAGAAGAGAAAAAATTTATTATTTTTTCAGTCAATCAGATTACGCAACTTCATTCCCTTTAAAATTAAAATTTTCTCTCTCAAATTCCGTAATGATCATCTATGACTACATACCCATTTTTTATATATATATAATTTAAAAATAATTTGTATAATAAAAATTAATCAGAGTAATTTAAAATCATTGCAGAAATATCACTTAATGTTTTTCCTTCACAGACAACCGCTTTTTGGTAGTCTCCTTGTCCTTTTGTTCATTTCAATCAATAGCATGCCTCCAGCGAAGAAATGACCTCTTATAAGCCTCCACGTGGACTTTTACACCGGTCATTTATTATTATTATTTTTTTTGATAAAATACTCTCAATTACTTTTTAATTATGCTTGTTTGTACGATTAATGGGTTATTTGTGTTTTTATTATACATTGAGTTATTTACCATTATTATTTTGATCGGATAAAATAATATTAAATATTTTTATTGGATAAAATAATTGAACCCTATTTTTATATTTATACTGTTTAAGCTAAGTTTATTTTATTTTATACATTTTAACTTCTTTTTTTTTGTTAACATTATAAATTTGAGCCCATAATTGGAATCTTGCAATAGCTCAACTTACAACAAAAGATTGGTTAAATATTTTTTCTTTTTTCAATTGAATTACTACATAATAATATATTAATTAGAAAACCCCAAGTATTAAAAAACAAGTTTGTGAGGGAGCGTAGAAATATATAAAATAGATCATGTCGCATTTATGTATTAGTCATGTGTCAAATTAGTTAAAGTCTTGTGTGTGGTCCATGAATATTATTATATTTCTCTTCATTTTATTATAAATTTCTAGATTTTCTATGAACCATAAATAAATTGTTATCTTTGATTTAATCGGTATAATTTTTATAATAAATTATACAACTTATTTACCTAAACGTTTATATATGTTTGATTTTATAAAATTACACTAAAAGTTATTATGAAATTGTAACTTATAACCGTATCAAAATAACCAATAATTTTTATTATCAATTTAAAATTTTCAATTTTTTTTACTTTCTATATACTTTCATTTCTCATTTTATAACTACAGTAGAAACTCGATAAATTAATACTCAATTATTTAATAAACTCTCTGAGATAATATTTTTGGCCGGTCCCGACTCGGGATAGGGTGCTAAATTAATAATTCGCTAAAATTATAAGATAATACATTTTTGATAATTTCTTTTCACCCTATATAAAATATAAATTAATAATTCCTTATATATAGCATATTACATGAATGATTTATGAAGATTTCTTGAAAAATGACTCAATTGTCTTTTGTTTTTTTGTTGAAAATCAATTTTCCCTTAAATGTCGCATCTAATTTTTCTTAGCATGGTAAGAACTTCTGGTGCTGTTTTCTCATAACAAGAAATTGTTCAATGTGATTGACGCTTTTAATAGCTTCGTTTCGCGAAGGGGGCTCCATTGTAGAACTTTCGTCATCTTCTTCATCGATATCATCTTTATTAATTCAAACTAAGTATTTTACTATAAATTAATAAAATATTAATTAATATATAAATTAATAATTATTAATTTATCTATTAATTAATAACTCTTTTAATTAATAAAGTTTGGTCATCCAAAGTGTATTATTTCAAAGTGTATTATTTTATAGAGTTTCTACTGTATTGAGGACACCAATAGTTATTTATTATTATTTTTCTCGTGCCTCCTCTTCTCGTAGGAAGTAACAATTGGTCAAGGAAACAACTCTGATTGATAATTCTTGATAAAAACATATTTTGTTATTGTATCTTGATCTTTTTGGTTAGAATTACTTTGAGAAATAAAAATAATAACTTATTCCTAGTTATTTGTTAACTATACATTAACTAATCTAAAAACTGATTCCTAACTATTTTTTAATTAATTTATTTCCCCGACGACAAAATTTAACGAAAGTCAACCACTATAGATATACGGAAGCGGGCGGGCTAAGTTTGACCCCTTTTTTGTGTCGCAGGGAGAGTGATATGTCCACTTGTACGCTTTTTTTCGTTTCTATTTCCTCATAACTAAGAAAACATACCCCGTCTTTAAGGGCGGTTTGTGCGATTCGAAAGTTGTCAACCCCATGCCTTACCTTCCACACGTTCTCTCGCGGTAGGAGACGAGGGATTTTGATGGTAGTTACGACCCATGCACTGTTTTTTTAGAGAAAACATTTTTCGTGTATTAAGGCGAACTTAAGTATTAATAAAGGGCCTACGACATTTTGTCATATACGTTTTTTTACAGACAGTCTCTACTTCTATGTAATTGGCCAGTTGATGTTTGAAGGATTGTTACGTATTTGTTCCGAGTTCAGAACTATTTTGTTTGTCTGAAAACAACTTGATAATTTTGCAAAGAAGCTAATCCTATTCATGAGGTACTTGACGAGGATAAAACAATGAAAAGCACATAGCATAATTCCCGAGAAAGGAAAGAACCGTGATTCCCGGGGAAGAACAGATGAGTGTAAATGACGAGGATAAAGATTCAAATTGAGGATTAAAAGTTCGTTCTTTTGAAAAAAAAAAGAAGAAATGAGAATAAACAAACCCAAGATCCCAAATGTTTCCTTCTTTTCAAAATATTCATAATTTAAGGAAAAACTCAAAGTACAACCTTTTAAAACGAGTCATTTTCGAAATTACTTTTCAAAATTTTCGAAACTTCACATGTTGATCAAAAATATTTTTAGAAGCTCATAGGAATCGAGTTTAGAATTTTCGGAGTTATAAAACTCCGAATATGACACTACAAAGATAGACATTTTTCCAAACAGATCCCAAAAATTCTGAAAATTTTTATGAGTATTGAAAATATTTTTAAGAAGCTGCATTTTTAATTTTATGATTTTTGGACTCATGAAATTTAAATTATAGCCTCTTAAAATTTCGGGTTTTTCCAAAAGGGCCCTAAAGATCCCAAATAACAATTATTTTCGAAGAAAATAATTTTTTTAATTTTTGGGAAATTTTGAAAAATTTTAGAAGTGATTTGAATGCTTGAATCCTCATTTTAAAGTGGTTTGTTAAATTTGGGAAACAAACGGGACCTTAAATTTAGTTTATTTTTGATTTTTAAAGTTGTAAATTAAAGTAAAATGAAAAGAAAGGAAAAGATTAGGGATTACTTTAATTTCGAATTAAATAATTAATTTGAAATTAAAGTATATAGGCATATTTAAAAATAAAAGAGGCCTAGGGGCTCTTTGCAACTTCCAACGAAGTTGAGGAAATCGAATATTACAAAGTGTAAAAGGGGACTTGCCGGCCAGGCGATTTCCGGCGACCTTCTACGCCTGCGATCGAGGAAGACCTTCCGCGGATCTGTTCGGCTCGTCGACTCTCCGTCTCCATCCTCCTCCCATCGGAGATTTCTCATCCTCGAGAGAAAAGAAGGAATCGGGACCTTTCTGTTGAGCTGCAGCACAACTAGAGATTCAGTTGAATCTTCACATTCGCTTCCAAAACGCGATTAAGCTTACTGAAATAGTCTGTCTGACCACCTAGGAATCACCTGCGCGCCGAAGATACACCTGGATTCTCACCGTGGAAGAACCTACGGTTGACTAACTGAAGAACACAACAAACACCTCCCTTCTCTCACAAGTGCAGGTTTCAAGGTTTCGCCAGAATAGAATCCTTTGATTCAAGAACTAAACAATATCCTAATCTAATCTGATCCTAAGCCAATCTAGTTCAGATGCTATCAATCCAAACCTCCAGCCAACAACAGGAGACTCTTGCCTACACCCTCATGTTCCCCTTGGATCACGACATGGTTCATGTTGATCAGAAAGCTAGTTGCACAGGAACGTGCCGATCCATGCACCATCTCCATTCCATACGACTTGGACTGAGCTTTGGGGAGAACTGGGAGAGCTATATGGTTCCATTGGAAAGATAACTCAAAGAACTCAATGGTAGATCATACACTCAAAATGGATCATTGGTTTAAATGATTTGATTTTTGGAAGCGCAACATAGCTCCTGGGATTTGCAGCCATGAGGTTTCCTATCTTTTATTGGTTGGACGAGGGTCTTAACTATTGAATCATAGTTTGGGGCCAGTTCCATTTAAAAGGTACGTGAATCAGCTTCCCAACCCAACTTGAATGACCCAAACCATCAACCATAGCTCACGTTATATATATTTAATTGAAAAGATGTTTGAATTAAACCTTTTAAGGACACATTTCATTCATGGCGGGATTTCGCCTAGTTAAAGGGCACCAATGGGTGATCGGGATGCACCGCATGAAAGGGACTCATTTCCCTTTCCGAAACGTCCAAGATCATCGAATTCCATTCAGTATTGAAGTTGAGATAAATTCATAAAGTCCAATGATTCATTGGAATCTTGAAGGGGTTCTAATTGTGAGAGTTCTTCCTTTTTTTTCTTCAAATAATCCCATTTTCAAATAACCCATTTTTCCAATAATCCGATTTTCCCGCTTTAGAAAACCCGTTAACCATTTTCCACTTCCACTTTGACTTGTGATTGATCCCTCTTTGACCCGGGTTGACTCAGACTTGACCCGTCCTCTCGTTTTTCCTTCTTTTGAACGTCTTTTGCACATATTTGTAAACAATAATATTACACTCAAAATTCAAGATTTTTCAAAATGTACAATATGTACGTGTCACAAGTTCGAAAAATTCAGTCATTATAAAAAAGGAATGTTGGACTCGTAATAAGGCTTCGAAATGACCATTTGGTACATTTTCTAACATCAACATTATACTCAAAATTCACAATTTTCTCATGTCGGTTATTCTAAAGGTATGAGAGGATTCAAGACTTTAACATTTTTTAAACTCGTCCTTTAGATTATCATTTCTTAATCCTTTCTAAGCCGGTTTTTAAGAGATTATTTAATTTTGTTGTCCTTCAACTCTTAATCAAAAGTAGCTAGAAGTTGAAACATGATAGAGACAATAACCCAATCAATTTAATTGATCAAAATAGTGTTAAGAATTAAGCTATATCAAATATAATCATTTCTACAATTCCTACTTCACAAGAAGTTTGATTAATTCAACATGATCATAACATTCCTACAAATTTATCAAAAAGAGGAATCCGATATGTTGCAAAGCCTACATATGGTTTTTTAGTGAAATCGAAAACAAAATTAGTCTTAAAACGATTATCCTTGATTAGATAACGATAAGAGACATAATATAACTTACAGACGCTGTCGAATGATAGACGAACGATTGATTCTTGGAAAAAAGTGTGAAAGAAACAACGAAACCTACAGCAAGCGTGAAACAGAGAGAACAATAACAGAGCTCAAGTTATCTTCTATTTTTTTATGCCGTAACAAAGCTAATACTTAAACAAATTATGAGCCTAAAACCGCATGAAAAGAATGTAACACTAGTAATGAGTAATGATATGTCATGGTAGCTGTAAGCCAAGTGATTTTCAAATATTATAATTATGTAACACAATGCATTTAAGCTGCCAAGACTACAAAGTCAAGTAACAGCTAAATAATGCAACCCTAATTAGTTTAGCACCCGGATTTTATAGTAAAAAATCCACCTATGAAGACGCACATACTCACCTTATTGTCTCATTCTACTTGGAAGTTAGAATTCAAGTTGTTAATAAACTCCTAATCAAGCTGAAGTATAGAATCATCAACTTACTCTTTGAAGACATACATTAAAAGTAATTTAACATGAATAGAATAATCTTGAAGTCCATTATTTTCTTGAACAAAAGCTACTGGGATTCACCTTATAAATTGATCAATTTCAGAAAGATACAGCTTGATCATACTATTATTAGTACAAAAAGGTCGGCTTCTATATATGAATGGAGGCGTACAAACAATTAAATTATATTATTCGAAACAGAAGAAAAGTGTGAAAGAAAGGAAGATGAAGAAGAAGAGATATGTATTACCGGAGAGAACACCTAACAATACAGTAAACACTTTTCGATACGTGAAAGGTAAGAGATGAAGTTAGATCGTTGATTTTACCTTACATGTTGATTGAAGATGGTCGATTCGAATGCCGAATGTTGAATGAAAACATAGATCTTCTAAGGCCGACGAACAACGAAACCTAACTCTGAAACATGAAAGTAGTATTGCTTACTTAGATGCTGATTAAAAAAACGTGTATGAAATAGTATTAAAACCTAACTTTGATTCAATGCCGAATGTTGATTGAACAGTATTGCTTTAAGATGTATGAAAAGTGGGAAAAATCACTCTGTATGAAAACTCAGAGTGAACGACATCAGGGAAAAGAGGAAAGGACATGCACGAATAAAAGTTTAGACTAATATATTATATACATCATTTTCGACGCCCAATATTAAAATATTATTTATAAATTAATTTTATATATTATATATTATTTAGGTTTCCACGTAATATTCGACGTATCAAATTATTCACGTAGTTTTTGACGTACCAAATTATCTACGTAATTTTCGATGTACTAAATTATCCACGTAATTTTTGACGACTAATATTAAATATATTAATTTATTTTAAATTATTTATAAATTAATTTTCTATATTATATATTATTTATTTTTTCACATCATTTTCGATTGCCAACAATAAATATATTATATTATATTTTATTTTTTATTATTTGTAAATTAATTTTCTATATTATATAGTATTCACATGTTTAAAATAAATTGAAATAGGTTGAGTTTAACATTAAAACAGTTTAATATTCTGTGATTATATTTTTAACATTGAATTTATTTTATGTTTATCTATTTAAAAAATAAACATGATCAAATATTCGGTCTTAAATTTATTGATACAAATTGAGATAATTTTTGTTCTAAAAAAATTCTTGTCACATTTTTATAAACAAATCAGCTAGAATGATCAAAACTGAATTACTAATAACATACAAAGAAAGCAACCAAATATCCCTAAGCAATCAAAACATTTATCTATTTAATGAAATTCAAACATGAGTTACAACAATTGTACCATAAAACATAACACCAAATTCAAGTAAAATATTAAAAACAACTCACGTGATATTTAATAGAGAACATAATAATCAACTTTAACATAGGACACAACACCAAATTGAAGTAAAATATTTTCTTGAATAATTTCCACATAATAGAATATGTCTGCCAACTTTTCCAAGTTAACTCAAAAACCTGTTGAACATTAACACAATAACATTGTTATTACTTACTACTCACCTATTTTACAGGAATTAAGGGAATATATTAAAATAGGAATTACTTACATGTTCATGTTTCAAATAGATCATTGTCATCTTCGACGTCTTTACTTCGATCTTCATTATCATTAAACTATAATTCTCCATGGACATTAATGTCAAACTCATCAATTATTTCATCTTCATGAGCACCATTAGGATCACACAATTGTGCAATTTCATAAATTAGAATGTCAAATGATCCTATTATTTTATCTTGTTGGTACGCTTTTTTGATCCAACGCTCCTCAACTTTAGTTCAAGCCTTTGCTTTGCAAACAACCCACCATTGTGTGTTATCTTTCCTATTACTCGGATAAGGAGAGTAGTACACCTGAATCGCTTGTTGTGCTAATATAAATGGTTCATATTTATTGTATGACTGTATAGGATTTATTTTAACAAATTTATATTTTTTATGAATATTGACTCCTCTAATGGGGTAAAACCAAGAACATTTAAATAACACTATCCAAAGATATAAACTTGGATACTCCAATTCAATAATTTCATCTAAAATGTCATAATAATCATGATCAGAGTGCACACATACTCCACTATTCATTGTAGATTTTTTTGATACATATTCTCGAGTGTGCCAAACTAATGAAATACATAGATCAACTCGTTGATAGGCTATTGGGACTCCATGCAAGGTTATAAAGCAACCCTTTTTCGGAAACAAGAATAGGATCGATAAGAATCTGAAATTGGATAATGAATAAATTTTAATATGTTACAAATCATTGATAATGAGAGCTTTATTTTAAATTCTTACTTGTAAAGAAAACCACTTAGCAAAATTATCGGCAATAACACCATATAATTGATTTGCATGCACTCCGTCGAGTGAATTACAATATCTCCTGTAAATTAACATTTAGAATAGTATATTATGTACGTTTATAAAATAGAAATAATTAGTAACACTATAACAAGCTTACTTGTAGTACGGATCCACTTCGGGACAATTTAACAGAATATATGTATGTGCGGCTCGAAGTTCTTCATTATTTAAATAAAGAGGCTTAAAACCACTACTTGGGCGTCCAAGGTAATTGAATATAGAATGGCAGGGAAAAACTATTAATTGGACCTTTTGTGTTCCTTTGCAATCTTTTTCTTTTTGAATTCACGTGTGGTTCAAAAAATTGTGACACAAATTTAGATATTTCTTTGACAAGATAAACATTGCAAATAGAGGCTTCAACAAGATAAACTATCACGGTGCATGCACATACCACATCAAAATGAATATTATGACCAAATTTAAAACTGATAATTGTTATGTTGAGTTTGATTTGGCTTCTCACGCATACACAATGTTAAAATTTAATTAGTTTTTTGACAAGATCAGGGCTAAAGACCCTCGTATTGTTGCCTATTTTGAACAAATTGAATTGGAGAGATGAAGTCGTAATTTTTTTTCATTTCGCGATACAATCAAATTTTAATGTTTAAAAAACCAACAATAAACATTTAGAAATACATGAATACAAAAATTTTGTATTGTACTTAGATGAAATTTTGTTTGAATACTAAACTTAGTAATTAAATAGACACAAATTCAGAACTTATTTGTTGTTTATTATTTGGATAAAAAAAAAGTGCTTTCAAAAGAGACATATAATATCACAATCACATTATCAACAAATTAAGATGAACATAACAAAGTTTGTACTATATTGTCAAAGAAAGGTACGTGCAACTAAAGCTTTATCTTATTTATTTATTTTGGATTAAAGGAGAACTAGCATGACATTCCACCGTCATGGCTCTCACTTAAACTTAAAGTGCTTCCAAAGATTTATCTTATTTAGTGTGGAATGAACATGAGAACCTTGAGATTCTGCACCAACCAAAATTGTAAATGTTATAGAAGCACTAAGGACTTTCTCTAATACATCCTCGTACATAAGCCTACAACACAATAATGAGAATATTTCCTCATGGGTCAAAAAGATGTGAATATCCCCAACGTCCTCATATTTTGAGATCGAGTCCGTGAGGTGAAATGTTTATCTGGTTAAATTTGTTGAGTGTATTTGCAGGCTATATACTTAGTATATGATAATTACTCGTACTTAGAAGGAGAAACGGAAACCTAGCGTTCTAAAAAATAATACTAATAATATTCAAACAAAAAATTAGGAAGAGACTATCACCAACTTCACTCGTAATATATAAGACAATTAACTTACTATTTTGATCATTCCAGCTGATTTATTTATAAAAATGTGACAAGAATTCTTTTAGTACAAAAATTATATCAATTTGTATCAATAAATTTAAGACCGGATATTTATCATGTTTTTTTTAAATAGATAAACATAAAATAACTTCAATGTTCAAAATTTAATCCCAGAATATTAAACTGTTTTAATATTAAACTCAACATATTTCAATTTATTTTAAACATGTGAATACTATATAATACAGAAAATTAATTTATAAATAATAAAAAATAATATATTTATTGTTGGCAATCGAAAATGACGTGAGAACATAAATAATATATAATATAGAAAATTAATTTATAATAATACAAAATAAATTAATATATTTAATATTAGTGGTCGAAAATTACGTGGATAATTTAGTACGTCGAAAATTACATAGCTAATTTGGTACATTGAAAACTACGTGGAAACCTAAATAATATATAATATATAAAATTAATTTATAAATAATATATTTAATATTTGGCGTCGAAAATGATGTCTATAATAAATTAGTCTAAACTTTTATTCATGCATGTCCTTCCCTGTTTTCACTCTGAGTTTTCATACATAGTGATTTTTCCCTCTTTTCATACATCTTGAAGCAATATTGTTCAATCAACATTCGGCATTGAATCAGAGTTAGGTTTCAATACTATTTCATACACGTTTTTTTAATCAGCATCTAGGTAAGCAATACTGTTTTCATGTTTCAGAGTTAGGTTTCGTTGTTCATCGGCCTTGGAAGATCTAGGTTTTCATTCAGCATTCGAATCGACCATCTTCAATCAACATGTAAGGTAAAATTAACGATCCAACTTCATCTCTTACCTTTCACGTATCGAAATGTATTTACTGTATTGTTAGGTGTTCTCTCCGGTAATACATATCTCTTCTTCTTCATCTTCCTTTCTTTCTCGCTTTTCTTCTGTTTCGAATGATATAATTTAATTGTTTGTACATCTCCATGCATATATAGAAGCCGACCTTTTGGTACTGATAATAGTATGATCAAGCCGTATCTTTCTGAATTTGATCAATTTATAAGGTGAATCTCATTATCTTTTTTTGAAGAAAATATTGGACTTCAAGATTATTCTATTCATGTTAAATTAATTTTAATGTAGTGTCTTCAAAGAGTAAGTTGATAATTCTTTACTTCAGCTTGATTAGGAGTTTATTAACAACTTGAATTCTAACTTCCAAGTAGAATGAGACAATAAGGTGAATATGCGCGTCTTCATAGGTGGATTTTTTCACTGTAAAATTCGGGTGCTAAACTAATTAAGGGTGCATTATCTGGCTGTTACCGGACTTTGTAGTCTTGGAACCTTTAAATTCATTGTGTTACACAATTATAATATTTGAAAATCACTTAGATTATAGCTACCATGACATATCATTACTCATTACCAGTGTTACATTCTTTTCATGCGGTCTTAGGCTCATAATTTGTTTAAGCATTAGCTTTGTTAAGGCATAAAAAATAGAAGATAACTTGAGCTCTATTATTGTTTTCTTCATTATGTTGTTTTCTTTTCTCCATAATAACTTGAGCTCTGTTATCGTTCTCTCTGTTTCACGCTTGTTGTAGGTTTCGTTGTTTCTTTCACACTTTTTTTCCTAGAATCGATCGTTCGTCTATCATTCGACGGCGTCTGTAAGTTATATTTTGTCTCTTATCTCTACTTAATCAAGGATGATCGTTTTAAGACTAATTTTGTTTTTGATTTCACTAAAAAAACATATGTAGGCTTTGCAACATATCGGATTCCTCTTTATGATAAATTTGTAGGAATGTTATGATCATGTTGAATTAATCAAATTTCATGTTAATACTATGAAGTGGGAATTGTAGAAATGATTATCTTTGATATAACTTAATTCTTAACACTATTTTGATAAATTAAATTGATTGGGTTATTGTCTCTATGATGTTTGCATTTGTCTTGTCTTCATCATGTTTCAATTTCTAGCTGCTTTTGATTATGAGGTGAAGAATAACAAAATTAAAGAATCTCTTAAAAACCGGCTTAGAAAGGATTAAGAAACGATAATCTAAAGGATTAAGTTTCAAAAATGTTCAAGTCTTGAATCCCCTCATACCTTTGGAATAACCGACATGAGATAATCATGAATTTTGAGTATAATGTTGATGTTAGAAAATGTACCAAATGGTCAATTCGAAACCCTATTATGAGTCCAATTTTTGTTTTTTATAACGACTGAATTTTCCGACCTATGACACGTACATATTGTACGTTTTGAAAAATCTAGAATTTTGAGTGTAATATTGCTGTTTACAAATATGTGCAAAAGACGTTCAAAAGAAGGAAAAACGAGAGGACGGGTCAAGCCTGAGTCAACCCGTCAACCGACGAGTCAACCCGGGTCAAAGAGGGATCAAACACAAGTCAAAGTGGAGGTGGAAAATGGTTGACAGGTTTTCTAAAGCGGGAAAATCAGATAATTTATAAATGGGTTATTTTGAAATGGGATTATTTGAATAAAAAAAGGAAGAACTCTCACAATTAGAACCCCTTCAAGCTTCCAATGAATCATTGAACTTCATGAACTTATCCCGACTTTAATATTGAATGAAATTCGATGATCTTGGATGTTTCAGAAAGGAAAATGAGTCCCCTTTCATGCGGTGCATCCCGATCTCCCATTGGTGCCCTCTAACTAGACAAAATCCCGCCATGAATGAAAGGTGTCCTTGAGAGGTTTAATCTGAACATCCTTTCACTTAAATATATATAACGTGAGCTATGGTTGATGGTTTGGGTGATTCAAGTTGGGTTGGGAAACTGATTCACGTACCTTTTAAATGGAACTGGCCTCAAACTGTGATTCGATCGTTAAGACCCTCGCCCAACCAGTGAAAGATAGGAAACCCCATGGCTGCAAATTCCAGGAGCTATGTTGCGTTTCCAAAAATCAAATCTTTTAAACCAATGATCCATTTTGAGTGTATGAGCTACCATTGAATAGTTGTTTGAGTTAGCTTTCTAATGGAAACATATAGCTCTCCCAATTCCCCCCAAAGCTCAGTCCATGTCGCCTGCAGTGGAGATGGTGCATGGATCGGCACGTTCCTGTGCAACTAGCTTTCTGATCAACATGAACCATGTCGTGATCCAAGGGGAACATGAGGGTGTAGGCAAGAGTCTCCTGTTGTTGGCCTGGAGGTTTGGATTGATAGCATCTGAACTAGATTGGTTTAGGATCAGATTAGATTAAGTATTAAATTTCATATGGAAGGATAACCAGGGCCAAGACCGTAAGCCTTTTTCTATCTGTTTTTGTTCTAGAAACTGAGTTCGTTCATCACTAAATATTCTCCCAGTTTTCCTTTTCTGCAGTAATCCTATCCCACTCCAACCGTTACATTTCACCTCAAAGGAATTCATCACTTACTCCACTATCAGATGACAAAATATTTGTCATCAACCACTTCTTGCAAGCTCGGGTAATTGCAAATAGTTCTGACTTTTTAATTCTCTCGGTCAGACCTCTCGGTCATGGCTAAAATTTCTTGGTTAGACCTGTCAGTCATAACCGAAGATCTTCGGTCCTCAAGAACATCAAAACGGTAGGTTTTGCGGTTTTGATTAATGTCAAGATCCTTTGCTCCAATGATCATTATGAACGTCATTCCAATGTATCATTCAACCTATATGATGTTTAATTTGTTCAAATTTGTTTTGAGACCAAAAATGGAGTTTTGGGACCAAACATCATTCTAATGTATCATTCAAACATGAACATTTACAGTACGTTTTGACTAATTAAATAACTTAAAATTTTCATTTATTTTGAAAATTTTGATTTAATGAAACATGATAGGGATGATCAAACGTGATCCAAATATGTTCTCAACATCATTAGAAACATATTGGAAAGCTTTTTGGGTTGTTATTCTTGGCTCAAGAATAGAAAAACCGATTTTTTATTTTTCCAAATTGAAATTTGGGTTTTTTTTTATTTTAGATCGATTGGTCGGTTTTACCTTCAACATAAAGCTTGAAAATGATTCTAGAATTGTTTTCCAATCACAAAATTCAACAACCAAGTAATATACACACTTATGAAAAATGAAATATAAAAATTTCAATTTCAAACTAAAAGATTGAATTAGAGAGTGATTGGAAGTTTATCAAGGATTGAAGAACACTCCTTAGAGCTTTGAGAAGCTTTTAGGATATCTAGATCTAAGCTTTAAGGTCTTACACCAAATTTCAAAACATCTAGAAAACTTAAGAATTAAAGTAGGATTTATGAATTTTTCTGATTGAGGGGGCTTTAGAGGTTATACCTTGCTTTCAGATTCATCGATGGAGGCTATTTATAGCCTCTCAAGGTCAGTTGATCGACCAAGTGAGCTTCGATTAGTCAAACACCCATAATGGTGTTTTGGATAATTCTTCCGATCAGTCATTGTTGTATGTCATAATTATGATAGTAGGCTTATGGAAAATGATCATCGAAGTAGGTGATCATTTCATTTTTTGAATGAGGCCAAACGATCAAGAAATGATAGAGTTCCATCTTTGAAAACTCAAATATGGCGGATGTTCTTATCTACCCGGCGTCACAATGAAGACGACGATCGAAGATCGAAATGGCCTCGTTCCGGGAGAAAAATTGGACGTGGGACGCTCCGTTGGCGTTCTGTTCGCGTTTTAGCTAACAGAGCTAATGCGTGTGTTAGTTGGTCCCCTACTTCACGAGCGTGTATTTGCTTTATTGTAGCGGGTGATGCAGGCAACTCTTGGGCGTTGGATGAGAATCCAGCGCCTATTCGAAGGTTGTTGTTTTTGTTCTAGCGTTTCTTCTGAATTTCGACTACACCTGATTATAGATTTTTTTTAAAACCTCAAGATTTATTTGAAATTGATTTTTCTTTTACTTTTTGACTTTGTTTTTAAATATTTTAAAATATACTAAAAATATATAAAATAAATATGATAATTATTTTGTTAATTTATTTTATTTTTATATATTTTTGAGTTAAATAAATAATTTATTTAGAATAAAATTGGTACAACATTTATCCTAAATTATTTATTTATTTTTTTTTTATTTTTTAAAATTAATTTGAGATGAAATAGGTATAACATTTATTTCTAATTATTTTATTTATTTTCCTTGTCCATTATCTTTAATTAATTTTATATTTAATTATTATAATAATTAATTCAATTAATGTTGATTAAATTTTAGCCATGGAATTAATTATTTTAATTTTATTTATTAAAAAATAATTAAAATAAATATTTTTATATTTATAAATTAAAAATGTAGATTTTAGTGCTTATAATTACATATTATTTGTATTCGTTCTATATATTTGGGTTGTTTTCCTACCAAACTTTTTATATATATATATATATATATATATATAAAATCTAGATATATTTCAATTTATAAAATAAATAGAAAATAAAATAAAAGACCTTACACAAGTTAATTTTAAAACATACTTAGAATTGAATAACTTAAAAACATATAGAAAATTAAGAAACCTAGATGAAACTTATTTTTCGCCTCAATATACAATTTGTTAAATGATCAAGAGAACAAATTACTTAGGAAATATTATTATAAAGGCTCATTATATAGAATTCAAATAAAGAATTAATTTAGAAAATATAGAATAAATCGGGTTCTAAACTAATTGAAGAAAGGGAAATTGGACGAAATGACCCTAAAAATAGGCCTATTTGCCTCCGTGGTCAGGTTTAATAATATTTGATCTGGTGACCACTTATTTTTTTTTGGACAAATTTACCCTTTTCGCGTAACGCGAAGGGAGTTCGCGTTTCGCGAAGTTAGACGCTGTGAAAAGTCCAGAATACCCTTACTATATAATACAATCCAGCCATTTTTTTTCATTTCTTTTCTTCTTCTTCTCTCTCTTCTCCCCTCTTCTCCTCCTTCTCTCTATAGGAGGTGGCTTCTGCGGCGACGATGAGCACCACGACGAGCACCACGACGAGCACGAGCATCCCACTTGGTACGTTTATTCTCTTCAAGTTTCATATCTTCATGTTTTTGTTGTTCGTTTATCATCTTCACATCTGCATTTTCGAATCATTGTTTTTGTTTTTGAATCTGCATCTGCACCACGATGAGACTTAGCGTTTCGCTAAGCCTTAGCGTTTCGCTAAGCCTTAGCGTTTCGCTAAGACCTTCTCGTTTCTTTCTTAATCATCAATCACATCTATTTACTCCGATCTGCAGTTTTAGCTAAATCTTATGCTGACTTTTATGGCCAAAAGCAGAGTCTGGATTGAAATATTGTTTATTCAATTAATGTGTCAGTTGAAACCTGAGGAAGGTCCAGATTATGAAATAAATGTGGTTCCTTTAATTGTTTCTTCAACTAATACCTTACTAGTTTTTTTTCTTATGCTTTAGATGATGTCTTACTTTCCTCTTTAGAGAGATGGAAAGCTTCAAGTGGTATGTTTTATAGGGAAATCTTGTGCTTTCTTGCATGATTGAATTGTATCTTTGTTCAGATTGTTATATGTACTAAACCATTTTGAGATCTTATATGTCACTCTCTTTGTTTTCTATGGGGTCTTATATCTAGAGTGCTCTTCAAGCCTCGATAAATGGCAAATAATGAGGTGGAATCGAACGCACTTCGTGGAGTAGAATGGGAAGTTGTTTCACCTACAACATCGGCTGCTGCTGCTCCTCCTAGTACACATGCTAAAGACACAAATGTATTTTGGTCATTATTGGACAGCAATGGCAGAAGGAAAGGTGGCAGGTTTTATCATTAAGATGGTGAAGGGACATCAATATTGCTAGTAATTTAAAGGGTGGAACTAACTATTGCACTTGTTAATATAAATTGTAGTAATTGGTTGTGAATTGTGATACAATTACTTTGATCATATGCAATGTTTCAAGTTAAAAGTTTTTTCTTTGCATACTTTCATTACAATCATAATGATGTTTTAAACCAAACTTTATTCATAGTGTTCCTAATGATGTTTTAAACCAAACTTTTAAATATATGTTATATTACTAAACAAAACTTTCAATTTTCTTGTTGCTATTTTACTAGCATCTTGTCTTGGTGTAGCATTCTGGATTGGAATTCAGTATTTTTTTCAGATTAACAAATAACAACTCTAGATATAGTCGATGTAATCTTTGTGTTTAACATTGTTTTTATGAAAAAATCTTTTTAAAAAGAAGCATATTTGGACACTGTTGGACACAAAATTACAGAGGTTATATAACTACCTATATAAGTATATATAATGAGAACATGTTCTAAGGGTTACATCAGCCTAGTAGTAGTATTCTCATTCGTGGTTAGGAATGATCTTTATTGAGAGGTTTCAAGTTGATGGTGTGGGCAAGGCCTCTCCGGTTCTCCTCTAGTCCACATGATTATGAGATCTCCTCGTTTTCTTCCCAATGTGAACAAAGTGCCTGCATAGACAACAACAACCCATGAATTATGAGGTATCAAATGAAGTAAAAAAGGAAAAACTATAATTTAGATCTTGATAAGAGAAAATAATTGGTAATTTTCCAATAAGATCTTGATTATGAAAGTACAAATAAGCTGAATGAGTATAACCAAATGAAGTAACCAAAACTACACTATCTGGATCATAACCAAAGGAAGAAAAATCACTTTTAATTTTATGTTTGGTAATTTTCCAACAAGATTGTGAATTTGTGAGTATGATGATAGAGATAGTGACAAATACCTAATCCATATGCAATCATTGCCCATAAGAAATATCCTGCTCTGAGATTCTTCTTTGATAACCAGTCAAACCTCTTCATATGCGCGCCTTAGCGTTACGCTAAGTGCTTAACGAAACGTTAAGTGCTTTGCGTAACGCTCAGTGCTTAACGAATCGCTAAGTGCTTAGCGAGACGGGAGACGCGAATCTTCCCTGAAACGGAACTCTAATGAGCTGCAAATATCATCATGAACAATAATGAACCAAAATATCAACCAATATGAAGAATAATGAACCAAATATCAACCAATATCAACAAATATCAACAAATACCAACAAATATCAACCAATATCAACCAAATATAAACAAATATTAACCAATATGAATAGATTAAACGATTTAGGGTTAGAGTTTGGGTTTGAAACATGGATGTGTATGATGAAAATCGATTCAGGTTAGGTTAAGTTTACTTATCTTTCATTTGATGTTGTTTTCCGTAGGCGTCCTCGCCGTCGCTTCGCCGCCACCGTCGAACAAGAGAAGATAGAAGAGAGAGAAAAGAAATTAAGGAAATGAAAAAATTTGAGTTTTTATATAAAACCTAATCCACTTAGCGTAACGCTAAGTGACTTAGCGTAACGCTAAGTGACTTAGCGTAACGCTGCGTAACGCTAAGTGACTTAGCGTTACGCGAAAGGGGTATTTTTGTCCAAAGTGGTCACCAGCTCAATAAAAATTAGAGAGTGACCACAGAGCTAAATAGTTAAGTTTTTGGTATATTTATTCAAATAAAACAAATAAACTATATGTAATTTTAAAACTAACATAATATGTTTATTTTGCAGACAAAATAGGATAACAGACCTTACACCGAGCCAATCCTGTGGTCAACCGAGTCAGCCCCATTCAAAGGGAGTCCATTTGAGCCAGGCCCAATCCTACAGTAAAGCCCAATCCATCGCAGTGAGGCCCAACTCAAGGAAGCCCGACATAATATGTCTAATATCTTGTTAGGACTTGAGGCCCTACTCAAGGAAGCCTATCTCAATAACTTTTTGAAATGTCTCTGTCATTTTTTTATATTAATAATTATATTGTCAAATTATTATTTTAATTTATTTAAGTATTTAACTTAATTTATTTATTACTTTTGAATTTTATAAAATTTAATATAGTTCATAAAATAAAATTATGATTAAATCATTTTATAATATAAAAATTATTTCATAAAATGAGCAAAATATATATATATATATTAATTAAAAACCATTTCCAAAACAATATATATATCATCCAACTACAATTCTGTTATACAAACATAACAAAATAATCTTATTTAAAAATTATTTCGACTTTAAATCAAAGTCAACTTCAATTCCAAATTTAAAGGTGTTTTCAAATATGTCCATGATAAATATTATTTTTAGTTTAAGAGCTTGACAAATTATTTAAAAAAATTGCATGGAATAAAATTGAATTTAAAAAATAAAATAATCATTTGAATATGTTTATATGTTATGCATGAGTTCAGTTTTAGAGGACATCATATCAAAGTTCCAATAGGACTTTGATATAGTTTTATTTAGTTTATAGTACCGGCTTTACAGGTAGGTTACACGGGGACATTACATTGTGAATTTTCCTTAAAATGTTTAGACCTCTAGTTAGGGATGACAATGAGTACCCGATGGTCGGGTTCGGGGTATTTTAAATCGGGGTCGGGTTCGGGTATTTTAAATCGGGGTCGGGTATGGGGAGGAGAGAATGTACCTGATCAGATACGGAGTCGGGGATGGGGAGTGTGCGAAACACAAACCCGATACCCGACTATATTAATATATATATATATATATTTATTTATTGCTAAATATTAATATAACATTTCATATACCATTATTATCTTTATAATAATTACATCATTTAATTTGATCTTATTCACACTCCATTCTTACCCACACTTCGTCGTTTTCCCGTACTTCTTTTTTATTATAAAAAATTTCTTTCCTACTTAATCACTCTTTTATCTTCTTTTTCATCTTTTAACTATCAAAAATTATCTCTCTCTCATCCTTCTTTATCGTCTCTTAATATTTTTCAATCTTTTTCTTCAATTATAGTAACAACAAAGTTGTTATGTCTTTCGACATCTATAACATCTTATATAGGTAAATAATATTTCTATTTTTTATATTGCGTAATACTACTATAAAGTTATTTATTGTTTAGTTATTCATAAATGTTTTTTTATAGTAAAATATATAAATTTAACTTTATTCGGGTAATGGGGTACCCGTCGAGTATCGGGTACCCGACAAATCGGGGATGGGGAAGATATAAAGATACCCATCAGGTTCGGGGTCGGGGTCGGATAGTAAAATAGAAATCGGGTACGGGGATGAGTACTTCACTACCCGACTGGTAGGGTACCCGTTGCCATCCCTACCTCTAGCAGCAAACAACTTCTGTAATTCCAGCATTGAATAATTGTTTGAACATTTGGGTCAGTAAACAAGCAACCATTAGTGAATGAAGATATATCCTGGTGGTTATAAATTAATGACACGCACAACATTTTCCAGTAACGGTAATGCATGTTAAAGTTCATTCGTTTATGGAACGCATCAATGTTCTAGGAATTGCATAAATGCATGAGTTGTTCGCTGCTAGAAGTGTAAACATTCCGAGAATAATTCAAGAAGTCATTGCTCTTTTGGCGTGTCACCTTACTTAGTGAGATGATAGGCTGTTTGACAAATCAATTGTTGATGCCATTGATAAATGGAATTGAAATTCATGAATATGTTATATTTTTATGCAAATTTCAGTTGGCTTGATATTTTTAATTTAACGAGATGCATTTATTCACTTTTGAATAAATATAATTTATTTAACATAATTTTAAACTAAAAAAAGAAATAAATTTAAACCCACCCCAAATTATTTTGGGGTCCACTCCAACTCAGATTCTGGATCCTTCACTGGTTCTTGGAGGCACCTCAACTGTTTCCACCATGGTCACCATCGTTTCCTCAAGGTTCTTTCTTGATTAGTATGTGTGATGGACTCTGTTTTCTCTTTCAATCTTACAAATTTATATTTTAGATATTCCTATAATAAATTAAATAATTTTGTACTCAAATTCATTCTCCAATATGCTCATATGATAGAACCCATTGCAAAAGAATGCAGAATGTAGATTACATTAAGGTTGGTAACAACTAATAACAACTTTATTATGTATTTTATTGTTGTTACAAATAATAATCAATATGATATAGTCTATCAACCAGGGTTTTTAATTCAGACTTAACCTATCGAAGACCCTTGTGGTCCTTCAATTGTTGACGAAAAACTAGAAGCCATTATTTTGAGGTTATATATTTTATGTTTAGGAGTAAATATAATGTTTCATCCTCATCGTGCGTATGGCTCTTTCAAAATGTGTGCTTGGACCCTTCCAATGATAACATACTGAATTTCGTTGTGCGAATATGCCATCTCCTTACCTAAATGCTTCCGACCAAGGTGGTAAAGCTTGTAAACAATAATTTTAACACTCTATGTTAAATATTATTTAAGGAAACATTCCTTAAGTTGATCAATCAATACTTAAGACAATGCCTCTTTAACCGATCACATTGGATCAAAGTTCAAGATGAGGTTTTCCTATGTCGATCAAACTTGATTGAGACTTGGGTTGATTTTTCTGTAAACCGATCAAACTTGATCAAGACCTAGGTTAATATATGTTTTAAAGGTATTATCTAAACACCAAAGTAATTCCAAACGAGTACTATCTGGGACAATACCCTTAAGTTGACATTGATAACTATTTCAATGATCATTATTGGAAGGGTTTAAATTTTCCTAATAATCGATATTGGAAAGAAATAAGGATTTTAACTTTCCCAATGATCGTTATCGTAAGGACCTAAGGTTTTTCAATGATCTCTATTGGTAGAAGAAAAGAAATTGAACTTTCTCAATGATCGTTATTGGAGAGAGTTATGGTTTTCCAAAGATCGATATTGGAAGAAGATAAGGAATTTTTCGATGATCCTTGTCAGAAGGAGTTTATGTTTTCCAATGATCATTATTGGGAGGAGATAATGATTTTTTTGATGATCTCTATAAAAAGTTAAGATTTTCCAATTATCTCTGTTCGAAAGAGATAAGGATTTTAATTTTCTCGATGATCACTATTAGAAGGAGTTAAGATTTTTCAATGATCGCTATTGGAAAAGATGAAAGATATTAATTTTCTTGATGATCCGGATCGAAAAAAGCTAAGATTTTCTAATGATAGTTATTGGAAAGAAATATTTTTTTTTTGGGTGATCGCTATCAGAAGGAGTTATGGTTTTCCAATGATCTCTATTGGAATGAGATAATGATTTTTTCGATGATCGTTAAGTTAAGGTTTTGCAATTATCATTATTCGAAAGAGATAAGGATTTTTCTGATGATCGCTATCAAAAGGAGTTAAGGTTTTCCAATGATCACTAATTGATAGATATACAAATTTTAATTTTGTCGATGATCGTTATCATAAGGAGTTAAGATTTTCCAATGATCGTTATGGGAAAGAGATAAGCATTTTCCCGATGATCGCTAACGGAAGGAGACATGGTTTCCAATTATCGCTTTTGGAAAGAGATACGTATTTTAATGTTCCTGTTGATCACTATCAGAAGGACTTAAAATGTCCTTAGTATTGATAGAAGGGTTCTCTTGTTATTTTTATTTGTTTTTTTCAATAAAATGCTCTTAGTATTGAAATAGGGTTTTGTTGGTTATTGTCGTTCGCTTTCAAGCAAGGAATTAGACCATCTTAACCATTTAAGTGTTAATGTTTTTCTTATTTCTCTTTTACGTTTGGGTGAAGCTAGATTGAAACATCTTCAAAAGTTGGTTGTGCACATCGTTCTTAAAATGTTGTTAGAATAAGTTAAATAAAGAAAAAGAAATAATTAATTAAAAGAGAAATAATTAATTAAGATTAAATTAAGAAAAATGCTTTAATTGATTAAAATAACTTAGGATAATAAAACTAAGTTTAAATTAATACGACAAAGTTTTGATGATGCATTCAAAAGTAAATAAAACTTAGTTATGCTAATGTTTAATGCGCATGTATAGCTCAAGAAGCGCTGGCAGCAAAGTTGACGTAAGAAGAGCTGAAGAGGCGTTAACAGCTAAGTTGACAACAGAAGAGTTGGCCTCAGCGCGAGCAGACACCTTGCTTCAGCAGCCGTCTGAAGAAGCGCAAGCAGACACCTTGCTTCAGCAGAAGTTTGAAGAAGCGCGAGCAAACGCCTTGCTTCAGCAATCGTCTGAAGAAGCGCGAGAAGACGCCTTACTTCAGCATCAGTTTGAAGAAGCGCGAGCAAACGCCTTACTTCAGCAGCCGTCTGAAGAAGCGCGAGCAGACACCTTGTTTCAGCAGTAGTCTGAAGAAGCGCAAAAAGATGCTTTGCTTCAACAGCCGTATGAAGAAGCGCGAACAGACGCATTGCTTCAGCAGCAACCTGAAAAAGTGCGAGTAGACGCCTTGCTTCATCAGCAGTCTGAAGAAGCACGAGCAGACGCCTTACTTCAAAAGCCGTCTAAATATGCGCTCGTTTATCGGTATAGCTCATCAACATACCAAACATCAGTGTTCGTTATCAGTAGACTTCTCAGTCAACTTATTACAACTGCCACGAACAACCATAAGAAAGTTGACATGTATCCAAGAAACAAATTCGACCGTTGCTAAATCTCAATATAAAATGACATCAAAGTACAACGTTGAATCCTTAGATTGACTGAACGACGGATCCCTGGATTGACTAAACGGTGGATCCCTGAATTTCTGGACTCTCGGTATTACGAATCCTTCCGGTCAATTCACGTTTCCAAAAATCAGAGTCGACCGTTGTTAAGCTTCAATATAAAAGAACAACTAGAGTACAACGACGAACCAGCAGTGACACACATATACACAAGATATAGAGAGTGAATTAATCAATTCGAACAAGCATCTACAATTCTTCATTACTCTCTCTAGTGTTTAAGAATACATTGTATAAGAAGAGAAATAATTTAGTATATTACTTGTGGGTATTATCAGTATTGTAAGTTGAAAAAAAGGTTGACTGTTCAACTGAGTGAGTTAGCTGGAAGTTTAGAACAAACAGATGTTAAGTCCTGAGTTATGACTGGATTTGTGTAGGCACTAAACAAATCAAAGTCTTCTAGTGGAATCCTTCTGGAAATAGAATATGGGGTAACGTATGAGTTTTATCCCCGAACATCCATAAAACTCTTGTGATATTTTATACTTCATTTTACCGTCTTGCATCTGTCGCTTCAAATCTAGCAAGCATTTCCGTACTTGAAACCGTTCAAGAGCTTGCGGCGATTTATCAAAAAATAGAAACAGATTTTCAACTCTAACAGGATTAAAATTTAATTGAAAATAAAGATTAGTACACCAATATTCAACCCCCCTTCTATTGTTGTAGTAGATCCTAACAAGTGGTATCAGAGCACACTTTCTATTTTCAAGCAACTTCAATCATCCGAATCATGTCTCTCCTAAACAAAATTCCTATGTTCACAAAGGAAGACTATGATGACTGAAAGATCATGATACAAGCTCATATGATTGCTCAAGATGATGATATGTGGCATGTCATCACCGATGGGCCGATGAAGATCCAGACGATCAGCACAGCCACAACCTCAACTGATGGTGCTCCTAAGATGAAGGAGAAGCCAAGATATGAGTGGACTACTGAAGATAATAGGAAGGTCAACCTCGACAACGTGGCCAAAGACATTCATTATAAGATGCTGGACAAGAACATGTTCTGCAAGATCAAGTCTTGCTCTACAGCCAACGAGATTTGGAAAAACTGAATCAACTTTGTGAAGGCAACGATCAAACCAAAGAAAATAAGTTGATGGTTGTCACACAAAAGTTTGACAACATAAAGATGCGTCCTGGAGAGACAATAACTGAATTCGATGAACAATTCAGCAACATTATCATCGAACTCTCCACTCTGGGAAAGACTTACAACAATAGAGAAGTTTCTATTAAAGTTATGAGAGCTCTTCCCAGTGAATGGGACATTAAGACGATGGCGATGAGGCAATCAAAAGACCTCAACAAGCTTGAGTTGCATGACTTGTTTGCCGATCTGAAAGCCTATGAGTTTTAAATAAACTCAAGGAATGAAGAGGAGCCATCCACGTCTTCCATCACAAAAGCGATGGTGACTGCTGAAGAGCCACCTGCCGCTACATCTGTGAAGTCTACTGAGCAGATCATCAACGATGCAATGTCACTCTTCGTTAAGAAGTTTGGCAGATTCATGAAAAGACTCACTCTCACTCTAACTCTAATAGATATAATAATAAGGATGAATCAAAAGCTAACTTGAAATGCTTTAATTATGATAAACCAGGTCATTTGAAGGCCGTGTGTAGAAAACCAAAGAGGGAAAACAAGAAGTCGTTTGATAGACGGAACAGAAAAGAACAAAAAGCTCTGTTGGCTGAAGAAAGCAAGAACAAGTGGGCTGAAAGTGATTCAGACGACAGCTCATCAAGAGAAAGTGAAGATGAAGGCGTCAAATGTTTCATGGAAGACTACACCGAGGTATTTGATTTCTCTTTTGACGAATTCACAAGAGATGATCTAACCACTGCACTCAATGACATGGTCATTGAGTAAAAAAACTGTCTGACTTTCATTGAGTAAAAGAAACTGTCTGACTCTTTTAATGAAATAAATTTGAAAAATAAACCTGACAGTACAAGTTCTTCATCTCAAAACAATGAATCTGATATTTTGAAAAATTATATAACTGATCTTTCATCTGAGAATAAGAAGCTCAAATAAACAATCAAAACTCTTTCTATTGAAAATGAACGATTATAGTATGTAGTTGGTTCATGGAGGAAGTCTAGAGATGTCGTCAAACAAATGCTTAGTCAGAAGAGGCCCGTCGGAAACAAATCCAGTTTAGGATTTGTTAATGGAAACCCAACTGAGTCCAACAAAAAGTTGGACCCATTAAAAGGCAAGTTTAAGCCAATGAGCTTTGTCAATGGAAATTTAACTGACACTAGAACTAACCAAGGCTGTGATAACTTGACTTTAAAAGATGAGATTAAATATGTTCAAACAACTGACCAAAAGTCAAGCTGGATGAAGCCCATGGAAAGGGTATCCAACTGGTCTGGCAAGCAAAAACTTGTCAAAAAGTCAAGAAGTTTTCATAAAAAACTATCTCATAAAGTCAAGGGATCAACAACAGGTAGAAAAACGTCTGTCAAGTCTAAATCATATGCTTTATTAACAATACAAAATGGGAGATCCATAAAAATAACTCAAATATGAGACTAATTAACCATGGACCCAAATGAAACTGGGTACTCAAGTTGTAAATATGTATATATGTAGGTAACTCAAGATAGTTGTCTGTTGGAATCTGTTTGGTATCTAGACAACGGCTGCTCCAGATACATGACAAGAAATAGATGACTGCTGACGGACATTACTAAATGCACATGATCGAAAATTACCTTTGGTGATAACAACAAAGGTAAAACTATACGTAATGGTAAAATTGTCCACGGTAACCTTACTATTAATAATGTGTTGTTAGTAGAAAATATGTGTGCTATAACTTAATTAGTATTAGTCAAATGTGTGATAACAGTTACACTATAGATTTTCAAAAATATGCATGTATAGTTAAAGATCATCAAGGGAACCCCCTGCTAACAGGAAGTAGAGTAGGAAACTCATATAAGATAAACTAGAAGTCTAAAACGCCTGATCCTGTTTGCATGATAACTAAAAATGATCAAAACTGACTTTGACATAAAATATTAAATCATCTTAATTTTAAAACAATAAACAATATTTGTTCAAAAGATCTTGTAACTAGAATACCTAAGCTAAAGTTTTCTAAAGAAAAGGTTCTCCCTGCTTGTCACATGGGCAAACATGTCAGATCAACTTTTAAAAACAAAGGGAATATCCAATCTAAAAGGTGTCTGGAATTATTGCACATGGATCTTTTTGGTCCAATTCTAGTGACCAACTTAGGGGGAATGAGATATACCCTAGTCATAATTGATGATTTTTCTAGATTTACTTGGGTAATCTTCTTATAATCTAAATATCAAACTACTGTAAACTTAATCTAGATTTTTAGAAGATTACAAAATAAAAAATCTGTAAGTATCATAAAGATTTGAAGTGATAGAGGAACATAATTCACTAACAGAAGTTTGTCTTCCTTGAGGAATTTGGCATTAGACACGAATCGTCTAGTGCTAAAACTCCACAGCAAAGTTGCGTTGTTGAAAGGAGGAACAAAACACTTAAAGAAGCTGCTAGGTCAATGCTAGTTGATTCCACTGTGTCTCAAAAGTTGTGGGAACTGGAAGCTGCTAATCTCAAATCTGATAGTGACGATGAGGTTCTGGTCATCAGAAACAACACATATGATCATTCATCTGATCCAACTGATCCAGTTGAAGTTCAACTAGAAACCCAGACTGAAAGTCAGTAGGCCGTTGATAGTCTGCATGTTGCTAAGACAGCTGATTAGATGGATGACCCTCTAGGACCAAATCTCATATGGAACATAAACCACCCATCTAAACTTATAATAGGTAATCTTAATGCACCCCTTAGAACTAGAAACCAACTAATAGATAAAATTGCAAATTCTGCTTTTATTTCTCAAATTGAATTTAAAAAAATTGATGAAGCATTGTTTGATCTAGATTGGATCAATGCTATACAAGAAGAATTAAATCAATTTAAAAGAAATAAACTTTGACATCTAATTTCAAGACCAGATGATAAATTTGTTATTAGAATTAGATGGATTTTTAGAAACAAACTAAGTGCAGATGGCTTAGTTGTGAGTAACAAAGCTAGACTACTAGCTCATGGTTATAGACATGAAGAATGAATTGACTTTCAGTTGTCATTTGCCTCTATAGCTAGACTTGAAGCTATTAGAATCTTCTAATCTTATGTAGCTTTTAAAATTTTTAAAGTTTATCAAATGATTGTTAAAAGTGCTTTTCTTAATGGTTTACTTAATGAAGATGTATATGCTGAACAACCTCCTGACTTTCAAGATCATTCTCTACCTAATCATGTTTTCAAATTAGATAAGGCTTTATATGGTCTTAAGCAAGCTCCTAGAGCTTGGTATGACACTTTGACTAAATTTTTATTTGATCATGATTTTATTATAGGCACAGTAGATAAAACACTTTTTAGATTTGTGAAAGATTCACATATTTTACTTGTTCAAGTGTATGTGGATAACATCATATTTGGGTCAACTAACCCCAAATTATGTGAGAAGTTTTCTAAGCTGATGCATAATAAGTTTGAGATGAGTATGATGGGTGAGCTGACGTTCTTCCTTGGTCTTCAAGTTCGACAACTTGAAGTTTGTACTTTCATTAATCAAGCAAAGTATACCAAGGAGTTGTTGAAGAAATTCAGTAGGGAGAGTTGTTCAGCTGCCTCAACACCCATGAATTCATCAAGCAAGCTGGACAAGATGAAGGTTGTAGACACTCATTTTTCACACATAATTTTATAGTTTATACTTTTCATAAATCCGAGTCTATAAAATTTTCTCGAATTTATTCATGGACTCATTGCACGATTATATTAAAAACTATTATTTTTAGAACAATTGAGTTTTTAAAAATAATTGATTTTGGATTCTTAATAAAGTTAAGGTAGTAATTTGTCTATGTTACAACACTTAGAGAAGTTATTATACTTAGATAATTCAAGGTTTTATTTAATTAATTACCTTGGGTATTTATAAAAAAATAAAAATTAAAAAAATTATTTTACAAAATATATATTAGCGTTTTTATAAAATTTGGTTAGGTATATTTTATTTTCTTTTAATTAGATTAGTTGTTAGATTAGTTTTTTTAATTAGTTAGATTAGATTTTGCGATTTGATTTCTTGAATAAGTTAGTTAGCATTTTATTTATTTAATTAGAATTGTTCCTTATAAATAGGAATAATTAAAAATAAAATTGTTTATTTGTGTTTTTAATAATTTTTTTTTGTAGGATTAAAGGGTTTGTAAAGGAGATAACGTGAAAAAATAAAAAGATAACGGTGTGTACACAATCACACAATCGTGAGAAGCACTCTAGGTCAAAGAAAGAAAAAAGAGATTGCTAAAATAAAGGAAGAAGTTGCCAAAGGAAGAATAATTTGTGTTGAAGAGAAGCATGAAGGGCTTCGTCAATTTTTTAATTAAAAATTAAAATTATCAAGTATTATATCATTATTATTAAAAGCTTAAATCCTATTGGATATTACTTGACATGTGACATGTCAAGTGGAGATTGATCAATTTTTTTAAACATTTGTATATGTTTAAAAGAGAAATCTCATTCCAACTACTTCAACTCTGTACATTGACCTTCACCTTCCTCTCTCTTCTCTCTCTAGGCTGTCTATTTGAAAATCCTAAGCAAACACCACTCTTGTTAAGTTGGTCAAAATATTTGCTTAGGAAATCTTAGATTAAATATCACCCTTAATATCAAAAGAGCAGCCCCATTGTAAGCTCTTTTGTCTTTTTTTTTTCTTTTCTTTTTTAATTTGAATCTTTTTTGTTTTTTTTTTAATTCCATATATTGTTTGTTTGAGCTTTCTATTTTGATAGGTGTTTAGGATTTTTACTTTTTTTTGTTGTAAATATGTAATCTAAATAAAAAAACTTAATGTATATAAAGGTCATTGACCTAAAACTTCTTTAAAACCAAAACCGGCCCTTAAATTGGGCATTTCAAAAATAAAAATATAAAACTTAAAGCCAAAACAAAGAAGCAATCGGCTTTTATTTTATTTTATTTTATTTTATTTATTTATTTTATAATTGTTAGGATTAGGTTTTTGTATGTATATAGGTGTTTATATATTTTAAAACCTTGTTGGATTTTTTTTTTTCAATTTAGGATCTATTTGGATCACCAAGTGTTAGTTAGTAGAATTAGGTCAAAACGACACAATGAACCATATTTGTGTGTCATCCGACCAAGGAGCCTCTCCACATGAAAAGATCTGATGCTGTCCCGACGTTTCCAGCACTTCAAGATGCATTTGTGCACATAAAGACTGAAGATTCCTGCACCCAAGGATGGAGGACATAGCTGTATTTATTTATTTGTTTTATTTTATTTATTTATTTATTTTCAGTTTTCTTTAGTCTTAGGGTTTGTTTGTTTGATATTTTTTATTTTGCTTAGTTAAGAGTTTGTGGCTTGATTGATCCTAGGTTAGAAACAAAATTTAAAATGAAATCCTAACTAAAATTGAACCTAGCCCAAACTTAGACTTAGGATTTTCCTTAGACTTAGGACTTTTTTTGATTTTTTTTAATAAAAACCCAAAAAAATAAAATAAAATTTTAGACCCATTATATAATTCACTAAAGTTCTTGAAAATTAATCTAGACTTAGACCAATTATTTTTTTATTAATAACTTGTTTAGTGTTGATTTTTAGGATAACTTTATGTGTAAGTTATTTGCTTTATTTTTCTTTTGTCTTTGTTTATTCTTTTTTTGTTTATCTCGTGCAAAACCTTTAGATTTTAAAATGGAAAATTTCTAAAAAGTAAAGCGTAAGAAATTAAAAAAAAAGGCTAAAATTAATTAGTAGAGACCTTAGGGGCGTTGTGGGACATAACGTCTAAAAAACCCTTTCCCACACGTAACCAAACGCCGAACTCACATCTCTTAATTTCCTAATTTTTGAAATTAGGTGGCGACTCTCTAGTCGTGAGGTTAATTAATATTGAAAAAAAGTAAAAAAAGGCCTATGACATACTTCCCATTAAAAAACTCTCAATTTCTCCCAGATTCGACGGGAATGTAAGATATGAAGTTGTCTATAAAGCCTTATTTTTAAAACTTTAATTTTTTTTCAAACATTAAAATTAATTTCCCTCACGTTTTCAAAAAATAATTTTTTTAATGAATGTCCCAGAATTTTCAAACTAGTTGATCAAAAAATATTTTTTTTTTTTAAAAAATCGATCACAGTTTTCTGGCGACTCTGCTGGGGACATTCGACGTTTGACTTGAAAGTAAATTTGGCCAAGTATTTAAATTTTTTACGCTTTAATTCACACTCCATGTTCACATTAATTGATTATTTGCATGAGACTTGGAGCTCCAACGTGGAGGTGTGTGGGTATACATCATTGGATGAAGCTCACACATCTATATTTTATGTGCTAAGGGTAGTCAATGTGAATGACACCCTCAACCCTATGCCTTAAAGGCTTTTGTGTGATTTGAGAGTTGAGAAAAACAATAGGAAGAAACCCGGATTAACCCTCTATTCTTTTCAAATATCCCCTACTATTAAAAATGAGGAATTTTGAAATAGAGGTGAGGGGGATGTCCAATTGAGAGCTCCCTTTACATCGAGAGATCCCTTTTGGGATAGTATCTTTGTCGGTGGAACAACTCTCTCTTAAGACATTTCCAACTTTAGAACAAAAATCCAAAAAGCCAATTCTGCCAAGCCGTTGCCTCGTCTCGTCCTGTCGAGCAACAAAGCCACGTCACGAAGCCTTTACTTGACTACTATATATGATAAATACATGTATGCATATAGATATTTCTAGGCGCTCAGTTTATCCATTCAAAGTTTTAAAATGTCATGAAATATGTGAACAATTTCGAAATTTTGAGGCTAAACCTAATAGTTTTAAAGGAGTAAAATCGAAGAACCTAGAAAAGCTAAAAGAAGAATCTAATGTAACTAGTTTTCTTTCTTTGTGTCTTTATTACTCAGATTCTAAGCGCAAGATCTAATCAAGAAAGACGCGTGAAACACAAAGACGATCAAGAGAGACGCATGAGACACAAAGACGATCAAGAAGGATGGAAAGACTTGAAAATTCGAAGATTTAGACTAGATTTCTTTATACTTGAAATGTAAATCTCTTTATGAAGATACATGAGCGACATTGTAACGAAAGGATGAGGGGTGCTTGCTTTCTTTTCTTATTTTATTTTATGACTTGAGTTTGTGATTTTATCCATGACACTTAGGATTTTAATAAAATAACTCATTCTTATTTTACTGATCCTTTTCTACATGTTATACATTGTGAATAGGTAAATTGAACGTCTATTGCGTGTTAGGGATTATGTTCATACGAGCAATGCATTGCTTGTTTTACTTGATAAAGGGGTTCGAATTGACTTTGTTCTCTTGAACACAACATACTCATATTCATCATAATTTACAATGACTAACCCACCAAGAAGGTTCAATGAGTCAGTTCATCTAAAGCTAAACGATCTTCGTGATACACTTATACAATTGGGGCAACAACTTGATGACCTCACAACAGAAGTCGAAACTTATGCGACAATCGAACCCCTTAATCCGAAAAACTTGCTAGAAGAAAGAGAAAGAGTAAGCAGGGCATTTATGGACGGTTGGAAAGCTGTAGAAAGGTCTATTCAAAACAAGAGCCATGCAAGCACGTCAAACTCAAGGACAAAATGTTCATCAAAAGAACCCATTTCGCATAAACAAAGTCAACAATCATCACGAGCAAGGAGTGCCACTACTACTCCACCTCGTAGAAAATTTGACAACTTGGGGATGTCATTGTCGAAGGCCTTAAAGAACTTGTTACAGAAGAACTTGATTCAAACGTTAACATCGGAACTTGGGAGAGAAGTAATGGAAAAGTTCACAAATGAGTGGTGCAAATATCACTAGACTAGAGGGCATTCCACTAATTGTTGTTTCCCTCTCAAACAGAAGTTTCAAGATCTGATCGACGCTAAGATCATCCCAGTACCTAAGGTTAAAACCAATTGATGACGTCACAGACAACGAGGAGGAAGATCTGTACTTGACAAAACATGAATTCTCTAAAAACAATTCGAACTTAAAACCTATCATTTCTAAATTTCATTCACATGCAAAACATTATTTTAATAACTCTAAGTCTGTGGGCACTATGAACAATGATTTTAACGAAGAAGAAAAACTTTTGATTATATGTCTTCCAATGAAAAGTTTAAATCATAAATGACCTATGAGATGAGGCATTATCTAGATAAACAAGAGGAGAATTTTTCCACTACAGAAGAAACAATTGAAATAAACCTTAACACAGAAGATCCTCATATTGTTTTAATCGGTAAAAGTTTAAATGATTTAGAACGAGAAAATCTAACTAAACTTTTAAAAACAAACAAAGATGTTATTGCATGGTCCAATAAAGATATGCCAGACATTGATCCAGAAATCATTCAACACCTCGTACCACTTTATGAAGACGCAAAACCGGTGAAGTAGAAGCTCCGAAGAATGAAGGCAAACATCGTGGACAAGATTAAGGAGGAAGTTCAAAAACAGCTCGACGCAGGATTCCTCGAAGTGGTAGATTACCTAGAGTGGATCGCCAATGTAGTCCCAGTTGCAAAAAAGATGGAAAGATCCGAGTATGTGTAGACTATCGAGATCTCAACAAAGTAAACCCTAAAGACAGTTTCCCACTACCACACATCGACGTGCTAGTGGATCATGCATCATGCCATCAACTCCTATCATTCATGGCAGGATTCTCAAGGTACAACCAAGTACGAATGACTCCTGAAGACAAGGAGAAGACAACGTTCATCACAGAAGTCGGAACATTTTGTTATCAAGTCATGCCTTTCGGGCTGAAGAACGCAAGAGCAACGTATCAACGAGCTGCCACGATGATTCTTCACGATATGATCCACAAGGAGGTAGAAGTCTATGTCGACGACATGATTGTCAAATCAAAAGATCGAGAAAGGCACATCCAAAATCTTGACAAATTCGTACAACGCATCAAGAAGTTCCAATTTAGGCTCAACCCAAAGAAGTGCACATTCAGAGTGACAGTAGGAAAGATGCTAGGCTTCCTAATCACACAAAGAGGAATTGAGGTTGATCCGAGCAAGATAGAAGCGATCACGACAATGCCACCTCCACGAAGCAAGAAAGAAGTGCGAGGCTTTTTAGGAAAGATCTAGTATATAAGTCGATTCATAAGAGAGAAATAAGTGCGAGGCTTTCTAGGAAAGATCCAGTATATAAGTCGATTCATAAACAAGTTGACTATGACATGTGATCCTTTGTTTAAACTTTTAAGGAAAAATAAAAGATTCATCTGAGATGACGCTTGTCAGAACACATTCGAGAAGATAAAGGGATACCTCAAGAATCCTCCTATTGTGATGCTGCCAAAACCAAGTGTACCGCTAATCCTATACTTAACAGTCACGGAAAACACAATGGGTAGTCTACTGGCCCAAGAAAATGAGGAAAAGATGGAAGTCACTGTCTACTACATAAGCAAGCGCATGATAGGCTACAAACTTAATTACTCGCCAGTAGGAAAGGTGTGTTGGGCCCTAGCTTGGGTCACTAAGAGGCTAAGGCATTACGTGCAAGCCCACACAATCAAGTTAGTATCAAGACTCGATCCAATTCGTCAGAAAACGTTTTTGTCTCCGAGATTAACTAAGTGGATGATGATGATATCAGAGTACAACATCGTGTAAACAGTTCAGAAATCTATCAAGGGGAGCATTGTAGCAGATTTTCTCGCAGACCAACCAATCAAAGTTGAAGACGACGAGGAGTTAGCATTCCTAGACGATGAAGTGATGACTATTAACCCTACAACCTGGAAGCTATTATTCGATGGAGCTTCAGTAAAACAAAGTTATGGTATCGGAATACTACTCATCGATCCTATGGGAACATACAACCCAATCTCAGTCAAGCTCGAATATCAAGTGACGAACAATGAAGCAGAGTATGAAGCATGCATCTCTGGCTTGAAGATTGCTCATGAAAAAGGAGCGAGACGTCTAGAAGTAGTAGGAGTCAAACTTAGTCATTTCACAAGCTAATGGTGAATGGCAAGTCAAAGGAGAGAACCTCAAACCCTACCATCAACACTTATCGACTTTAATGGAAAAGTTTGAACATGTAACATTCACACATGCTCCAAGAAGTCAAAATCGATTCGCGGACGCTTTGGCCACGTTAGCAGCCATGACGCAAATCTCGGAAGGAATCAAAATCAAGCCTTTGAAGATTCGTCAGAAACAGAAACAAGACTTCGAGAAGAGGATGATTGCCAACACCGAAGTGGCGCCCAAACCTTGGTTCGAACCTCTACAGAAGTACATTGGGCATGGAGAGTATCCTTCACACTTCCAAAAGAAAGAGAGGAGAGCTCTACGCCAATACGCAACCAACTATGTGCTACTCGCAGGAAAGCTATATCGACGCTCCTTAGACGGTCAAAACATGTTATGCATCGACCAACCTCAAGCATCACAGATCATGGAGGAAGTACACGTAGGAACATGTGGCCCACACATGAACGGATCAACACTCGCTAAGAAGATCCTTCGCTTTGGCTATTACTGGCAGAACATGGAACAAGAATGTGTAGAATATGTTAAGAAGTGTCATCAATGTCAAATTTACGCGAACTTGAAGCACATCCCGGCATCTCTACTTTACAACATGACTTCACCATGACCATTTTCGACATGGGGAATAGATATCATCGGGAAAATTTATCCTCACGCTTCAAACAAACACGAATTCATCCTTGTAGTTATCGATTATTTCACAAAGTGGGTCGAAGCTCAATCATACAAGCTTCTTAAGTCGTCACATGTTGCCAAGTTCATACGAAACGACATCATTGCACGTTATGGAGTTCCTCATGCCTTGATCTTAGACAATGATGGACACTTCCGAGGAGAAGTACTCAAAGTACTAGATGAATACAGGATTGAACACCACAAATCCTCACCTAATCGTCCTCAAACGAACGACGCATTAGAGGCAGCCAACAAGAACATCATCACTATCATCAAGAAGATGACTCAGACGTACAAGGATTGACACGGGAAGCTTCCATACGCCTTATGGGGATATAGAACAACCATTCGAAGTTCAACGGAAGAAACGCAATTTGCATTGGTCTATGGACTGGATGCAGTGCAACCAATCGAAATCGAAGTTCTTACTTTAAGAGTTTTACTCGAGACACAAGTAGTGGAGGAAGATTGGTTTAATTCACGGTACAATCAGCTAGCCCTTATGGAAGACAAGAGGTTAGACGCGTTATGTCACACGCGAGCATACCAGAGAAGAATGACCAGAGCTTTCAACAAGAAGGTGAAACCTAGGAACATTCAAGAAGGAGATCTAGTCCTAAAGAAGAACTTACGGATACTAGACTCTAGAGGGAAATTCCAAACACCATGGGAAGGACCCTACCTCGACAAGAAGGTCTTTTCAGGTGGCGCCACGAGATTGACCATCTTGGATGGAGAAGAACTCTCAGCACCCTTCAATGTTGACATTCTCAAAAGATACTTCGTCTAAAGCATGCGTGTTGAATCCCATGCATTAAAGTTAACAACTCACAAGGTGTGAACTACGTCAGACCTGATCTCTCTCGAGAGTACGTAGGCAACCCATCTAGGGTGCGGTCACCACTGTCAATTATCGAAAGAAGTTTATAGACATTTCATTTCACATAACATGCATTCATTGCTCATTACATACATCAAAGTTCATAAGCTCATAAGTGGTGAACTACGTGAGACCCGATCTCTCTCGAGAGTATGTAGGCAACCCATCCAGGGTGCGGTCACCACTATCAATTATCGAAAGAAGTTGATAAACATTTCATTTCACATAACATGCATTCATTGCTCATTACATACATCAAAGTTCATAACTCACAAGTTGTGAACTACGTCAGACCTGATCTCTCTCGAGAGTACGTAGGCAACCCATCTAGGGTGCGGTCACCATTATCAATTATTGAAAGAAGTTGATAGACATTTTGCATTACATGCATTCATTACACATACAACCAAAGTTCATAACTTCACAAGTTGTGAACTACGTGAGACCTGATCTCTCTCGAGAGTACGTAGGCAGCCCATCTAGGGTGCGACCACCACTGTCAATTATCGAAAGAAGTTGATAGACATTTCATTTCACATCACATCGCATAAATTCATTGTATATACATTAAAAAGGGAGTTAATCACACTCTGAGTTTACTCCTAAACCAAAAACTCCTAGTCAATACTAGGGGCATTTTTATTAAAATAAAAATGACTACAAGATCCTCACAGAGTCCCACTTGAGAAAATATAACGCCGAAAGCTAAAGTATTTTTCTTCGACTTAGGATCTCAACGTTTTCACAAGAATTCAAACAAATATTTTTCACAAGCATGTGCATGGAACTACGTTGGACCTAAATTCCCCTAACTATGGGATACGTAGGCAGCTTGTATGAGCCCGGTCCTAAACATTTTCAAAAATCAAACCCTGTATCGACACTAGAGGAATTTTATGAAAATTAAATGATTGAAAGATCCTCCCAGAGTTAGCTTAAATGAGTAAATATAACGCTTAACACATGGCTAAAGCACTTTATTCTCTAGCAGCTTAGGATCTTAAAAGATTTTCAGCTTAAGTCAATTGCCACTCCAGCAGATACTTAAGAAAATTTCCCTAGCTTAAGTCAATTGCAACTCCAGGAGAAACTTAAGAAAATTCCTCAACGAAATGCGGAATCACGATCTATCCGTGATACAATTTCGGAAGTACGTTCGAACTTGATTTCTCCTTTTATGAGAATACATATGCAACTTTTCACAAGTACAGTCCCAAATCCCCAGCAAGCCAAATCTTGTGCTAGGACAAAATACATCCCCACAGAGTTCAAGCTAATGAGAAATTGGGATCACAAATCTATCCAAAACAATCAAACCCCTTGTGTCGAAACTAGGGGCATTTGTAGAAGATAAAAACAAGATAGACCCCTGAATTTTTCTAGTGCCAAGCGAACTGATTAGCGAGTGCAAGAAATAAGTAGGGATGCGGGAAAATACGTTTCTCCCCAATGGATGTCTCTTGACGAACTAATGTAACTAGTGGAATCCGAGTAAAGTGTTTCTCAAACAAAACTACCTCGAGCCTAAACAAAAGCTTAAACTACTGGTGTTTAAGAGGGAGCTCATAAAAAGATGAATGCCCAAACTCGGAACTATGTCATCAACAAAGGCGATGTCTCGTCTCAATTGGAGGTCAAGTGCCAAAAATCTAAGACCTTAAGTAAATTAAAATTAATAAAAGACTGTGTTGGTTGAGATATGAAATATAATACTGTTGTTTATTTAGATTCTATCTAATTGCCAAGCAAGAACAAAGTGTTTGAATCTATCAGATACACCCCGGTCACAAAGAAAAGAGGCCGGAGAAAATAGAACAATACTCGTAGAGGTTGAGATATTGAAATCACCATTTGTTGTTCATCTAGACTCTTGTCTAAATTGCCAATGCAATAACAAGAATGTATCAATTCTATTAAATATACCCTGAGTATATAAGATCCCAAGGCCATAGAATCTTAAGCACACTAACCTCCGAATTTGAAAAGCGAGACTCAACATCATGACGCATGGTTGAAAGATTAAGCATTCAAGCGAACAAATCCCTCGAAAAACTCAGGGCAAAACGTCTCGGAAAAAAACAAGTCCCCAAAAGTGACAGCATGAATCTCGAAGAACATTGGTTACACGTGGTTTCCTCTCGACACACTCTAAGGAAGAAAGTATGGAACCGATTCTTGAAAGTATTTCAAGACCGCAGAAGAAGACGCTAGTGCTTTGAAAATTAAGGAAGTCTAACTTCGAATTTAAATCACTAATCAAAGTTGTGATTAAAAAGTATTTTCTTAAATTGACCAGCAATACTTAAATCTATATAATCACTAATAAGAGTTGTGATTAAATAGTATTCGCTAAATTGATCAGCGATACTCAAATCTATATAATCACTAAGCAGAATTGTGATTAAAAAGTATTTCGCTAAACTGACCATCGATACCTTAAATCTATATAATTACTAAGCAGAATTGTGATTAAAAAGTATTTCCCTAAACTGACCAGCGATACTTAAAATCTATAATAATCACTAATTAGAGTTGTGATTAAATAGTATTCGCTAAACTGACCAGCGATACTTAAATCTATAATAATCACTAAGCAGAATTGTGATTAAATAGTATTATGCTAAACTGACCAGCGATACTTAAATCTATAATAATCACTAATCAGAATTGTGATTAAAAAGTATTTTACTAAACTAACTAGCGATACTTAAATCTAAATTTACACCAAGCAGAATTGTGATTAAATAGTATTCGCTAAACTTACCAGCAATACTTAAATCTATATAATCACTAAGAAGAGTTGTGATTAAATAGTATTCGCTAAATTGATCAGCGATACTCAAATCTATATAATCACTAAGCAGAATTGTGATTAAAAAGTATTTCTCTAAACTGAACATCGATACCTTAAATCTATATAATCACTAAGCAGAATTGTGATTAAAAAGTATTTCGCTAAACTGACCAGCGATACTTTAAATCTATAATAATCACTAATCAGAGTTGTGATTAAATAGTATTCGCTAAACTGACCAGCGATACTTAAATCTATAATAATCACTAATCAGAATTGTGATTAAATAGTATTATGCTAAACTGACCAGCGATACTTAAATCTATAATAATCACTAATCAGAATTGTGATTAAAAAGTATTTTACTAAACTAACTAGCGATACTTAAATCTAAATTTACACCAAGCAGAATTGTGATTAAATAGTATTCGCTAAACTGACCAGCAATACTTAAATCTATATAATCACTAAGCAGAATTGTGATTAAAAAGTATTTCGCTAAACTGACCAGCGATACTTTAAATCTATAATAATCACTAATCAAAGTTGTGATTAAATAGTATTTGCTAAACTGACCAGCGATAATTAAATCTATATAATCACTAAGCAGAATTGTGATTAAATAGTATTCGCTAAACTGACCAGCGATACTTAAATCTATATAATCACTAAGTAGAATTGTGATTAAAAAGTATTTTGCTAATCTGACCAGCGATACTTAAATTTATATAATCACCAAGCATAATTGTGATTAAAAAGTATTTCGCTAAACTAACAAGCAATACTTAAATCTATATAATCACTAAGCAGAATTGTGATTAAATAGTATTTCGCTAAACTGACCAGCGATACTTAAATCTATAATAATCACTAATCAGAATTGTGATTAAAAATTATTTCGCTAAACTGACCAGCGATACTTAAATCTAAATTTATCACCAAGAAGATTTGTGATTAAATAGTATTCGTTAAACTGACCAGCGATACTTAAATCTATAAAATCACTAAGCAGAATTGTGATTAAAAGTATTTCGCTAAACTGACCAGCGATACTTACATTTAAATTTATCACCAAGCAGAATTGTGATTAAATAGTATTCGCTAAACTTACCAGCGATACTTAAATTTATATAATCACTAAGTAAAATTGTGATTAAAAAGTATTTTGCTAAACTGACCAGCGATACTTAAATTTATATAATCAATAAGCAGAATTGTGATTAAAAAGTATTTTGCTAAACTGACCAGCGATACTTAAATCTATATAATCACTAAGCAGAATTGTGATTAAAAAGTATTTCGCTAAATTTACCAGCGATCCTTAAATCTATATAATCACTAAGCAAAATTGTGATTAAAAAGTATTTCGCTAAACTAACTAGCGATACTTAAATCTATATAATCACTAAGCAGAATTGTGATTAAATAGTATTTCGCTAAAAAAAAACACAATCAACAAACTGAGTTAAGATTTGTACTCATGTACAATCCAAATACTATGCGAGGTGTGTAGAAATATGGTTGAAACCACCCGGCTCGATCTACATGATCGATAAACCAGTAGCGATGCATATTTTAAACAAAGGTGAACTGTCAACAAGTATATGGTAAACTGACTTTGAAGAATGAAGAGTGAATTACACGGGTCTCCCGAGAGACTCGTTAGGTTTGTTCTCTTTTCATTCAAGGAAGCCAAAAATAAACTATAAATTGGGTGTTTTCAAAACGCAGTGCCTATTTTCAAGCTTGGACATGCATTTTTCTAAATCGAGTGTTTTCTATAAATTTTATCTAAGAGAGGAATTCTGTAGACACTCATTTTTTCAGACATAATTTTATAGCTTATGCTTTTCATAAATCTGAGTCTATAAAATTTTCTCGAATTCATTCACGGACTCATTGCACGATTTATATTAAAGACGATTATTTTTAGAATAATTGAGTTTTTAAAAATAATTGATTTTGGATTCTTAATAAAGTTAAGGTAGTAATTTGTCTATGTTACAACACTTAGAGAAGTTATTATACTTAGAATATTCAAAGTTTTATTTAATTAATTACCTTGAGTATTTATAAAAAAATAAAAATTAAAAAAATTATTTTAAAAAATATATATTAGCGTTTTTATAAGATAACGGTGTCTACACAATCGTGAGAAGCACCCTAGGTCAAAGAAAGAAAAAAGAGATTGCTAAAATAAAGGAAGAAGTTGTCAAAGGAAGAATAATTCAGCCGTGTGTTGAAGAGAAGCATGAAGGGCTTGGTCAATTTTTTAATTAAAAATTACCAAGTATTATATCATTTGTATTAAAAGCTTAAATTCGATTGGATATTACTTGACATTTAGTGACATGTCATGTGGAGATTGATCAATTTTTTTTAAACATTTGTATATGTTTAAAAGAGAAATCTCATTCCAACGGACAAGTGTGCTAAATGGGCCTTTGGGCCCTAGGGTTTCATAGCTTTGCCTATAAATACCCCTCTTAACGACTTCAACTATGTACCTTAACCTTCACCTTCCTCTCTCTTATCTCTCTAGGCTGCCTATTTGAAAATCCTAAGCAAACACTACTCTTGTTAAGTTGGTCACAAGATTTGCTTAGGAAATCTTAGATTAAATACCACCCTTAACATCAAAAGAGCAGCCCTATTGTAAGCTCTTTTGTCTTTTTTTTACTTCTTGAATTTGAATTTGAATCTTTTTTGCTTTTCTTTTTTTTTAATTCCGTATATTGTTTCTTTAATCTTTCTATTTTGATAGGTGTTTATTTATTTATTTGCAATTTGGGATCCATTTGGATCACCAAGTGTTAGTTAGTAGGATTAGGTCAAAACGACACAATGAACCATATTTGTGTGTCATCCGACCAAGGAGCCTCTCCACATGAAAAGATCTGATGCTTTCCCGACGTTTCCAGCACTTCAGTATGCATTTTTGTACATATAGACCGAAGATTTCTTCACCCAAGGATGGAGGACATAGCTGCATTTATTTATTTGTTTTATTTTATTTTATTTATTTATTTTCAGTTTTCTTTAGTCTTAGGGTTTGTTTGTTTGAAATTTTTTATTTTGCTTAGTTAAGAGTTTGTGGCTTGATTATCCTAGGTTAGAAACAAAATTTAAAATAAAATTCTAACTAAAATTGAACCTAGCCCAAACTAAAGTTAGACTTAGGATTTTCCATAGACTTAGGACTTTTTTTGAATTTTTTTTTAATAAAAACCCAAAAAAATAAAATAAAATTTTAGACCCAATTAAATAATTCACTAAAGTTCTTGAAAATTAATCTAGACTTAGACCAGTTAATTTTTGATTAATAACTTGTCTAATGTTGATTTGTAGGATAACTTTATCTGTAAGTTATTTGCTTTATTTTTCTTGTCTTTGTTTATTCTTTTTTTGTTTATCTCATGCAAAACCTTTAAATGTTTAAAATGGAAATTTCTAAAAAGTAAAGCGTAAGAAATTTTTAAATAAAAGGCCAAAATTAATTAGTAGAGACCTTAAGGGCGTCGTGGGACATAGCGTCAAAAAAACTCTTTCCCACGAGTAATCAAACGCCGAACTCACATCTCTTAATTTCCTAATTTTTGAAATTAGGTGGCGACTCTCTAGTCGTGAGGTTAATTAATATTGAAAAAGGTAAAAAAATCCTATGACATACTTCCTATTAAAAAACTCTTAATCTCTCCCAAATTCGACGGGAATGTAAGATATGGAGTTGTCTATAAAGCCTTATTTTTAAAACTTCAATTTTTTTCAAACATTAAAATTAATTCCCCTCACGTTTTCAAAAAATAAATTTTTTAAAGAGTGTCCCAAAATTTTCAAACTAGTTGATAAAAAATATTTTTATTTTAAAAATCGATCACAAAGGTGGTCAGAATGTCGACATCACTACTTATCGAGTAATAATTGTCTCTCTACTTTATCTAACAAACAGCCGGCCAGACATCTTGTTTTTCGTCGGCGTGTGTGTGCATTTTTAGGTTAATCCTAAATAATCTAATTACGTAGCTACTAAGCGTATTTTAAAATATTTAAAAGGAACTCAATGTGTTGGATCGTGGTATCCGAAGGATTCCAGTTTCAACTTAATTAGTTACTCTGATGCAGACTATGCAAGTAGTAAGATCGATCGAAAGAGCGCCAATGGAACGTGTCAGTTCATGGGTGATCGTCTGATCTCTTGGTTTAGCAAGAAGCAGACGTTTGTCGTCATGTCTACAACAGAAGCAGAATACCTAGATGCATGCAGCTACTGTGCTCAATTGTTTTGGAATGAATAGCAATTGAGAGACTTCGGCATCTAGGAAGACGAGTCTCCAATCTTCTATGACAACACCAGCATTGTCGCGATCACATATAATCCAGTGTTGCATTCTAGAATGAAGCATATCGACATTCATCATCATTTCATTCGGTAGCACGTTGCTCAGAAACACGTTCGGCTAGAATACGTGCCAACAGATCAATAAGTGGTGGACATCTTCTTGAAGCCACTCCTCTAGACTAAGTTTTCTAACTTTAAAAATATTTTAGGTCTTATAGATTTAAATTAATTTAGTATGCATAAAGTAAGGGGGGATTTGTTGGTGAGCTGATAAGCCAGACGTGTTAAGACGAATGTCTCAAATCGTGCTGAAAGAACATTCATTTAATGACACGGTACATCAGACGGGATGTGCTTAAGCAGCTTGCAATTTCAGCATAATTTGACACTAAGCTGCTTGGGCAGATGATTGTTAACACATCTATTGTTGTGAGGCAGCAGACGCCTTCAGCATAGACGTTATGGATGTCAACGGGTATCCTACCCGTCGGGTAGTGAAGTACCCATCCCCGAACCCGATTTTCAAATTACTACCTGACCCTAAACCCGACGGGTATCTTTATTTATATCATCATCCCCGATTCGTCGGGTACCTGATCCCCAACAGGTACCTCATTACCCGATATTAAATATTAAAAAATTATATTTTAATTAACTAAAATTATATAAATTTAATATAATATGTTACTACAAAATATAATTAACCTAAAACTATTAATAAATATTATATCCTTAAACAGAAAATCATCCACACTATAAAATATAAAATTATAAATTCATCCATACTACATAATATAAATCCATCCATACTATAAAAATACAAATAAACTTAAAAGTGATAGAACATAATTCGTAAATAAACACAAAAACTTCAAAATTCATCAAATTAGTTTTCTCACAAAAAGCAACCTTCTTAAATACACTTCTTCAACACATGTAAATTACAACCTACAAAATTAATATAAAAAATAATCATCATTAACAAATAAACAAATAGAATTAAGATTAAAGTATTTAACAAATAAAAAATAAGGATTGATACGATTCTTTTCCGGTCTTATATATTAATATTTTTTCTAAAATATTTATAAAAATAAATAACTAATATATTGAACTATATCCCCTAAATATAGTTAAACATAGTATTTAAAAAAGCTCTTCTATTTTTAAACTAATATATTAAACTAAATATAAGAAACTTTTAATATTTCTTAAAAAACAATTTGACCCTTTATTTTTGCCTTTATACAAAATAAATTTATTTATTTTATTACTTTATTAAATTATATATTATTTCATAAAAAAATATTTAATAATATTAATATTCTATTATAATTTACAACTCGAATTTGTGAGTTGTGAAAATCCATGAGTCAAATAACTAATAGGCATATTATATATATAATGAAAGTATGTCTAAATCTCTTATCGCATATATCAGTTATGCCTATATATATAATATAGGAAAATGTTTAGTATTCCAGAGATTCCACATATTAAACAAAAATTCTATAAATAATGAAAATATTACTTACCTAACGTGTGTTGTAGACTTGTAGTATTGTAGAACTTACAGAAAAAAATCAACTTTGTTGCTGTTAAAACGGAAGAAGAAGATACAAAATAAATATTGAAGATTAAGTTAATAAATAATTTTAAGATTGTAAAAGTTGAAGAACAAGCATAATTTTATTAAATGAAAACATTACTTATTTGTATAGTTATGTAACTTATGTTGTAGAGGTTGAAAAATATAACATTTTTTTGTTATTGGAGACTTTGAACAAAAACTAGAAGAATGTTGAAGAAGATAAAAGTTGAAGACTTAAACTCTTGAAGTAAAGTTGAATGGAGATACTATGAGAGGGAAACACTTATTACAAATGAATGAAATGATGTTAAGCGTGATGATGTGTGTGGGAAATGATGTTAAGCGTGGTGATGTTAAGAGTAATAATAAAATAATTAATATATTTATTTAATGATAATTAGTAGTTACAACTTGTGACGTGGAATTTGATAAGTCACTTAAATTTTATTAAAATATATTAATAGTTAATATATTCGGGTATCGGGTGTCAGTTTCCAACACTTCCCATCCCCGACTCTAAACCCGATTGAGTACCATTTTTCACTCCCCGACCCCGACCCGAACCCGATTTAAAATGCCCGAACCCGATCATTGGGTACCCACGGGTATCGGGTATACGAGTACCCATTGACATCCCTAACAGACGTGTCACTAAGATGAAAGCAGGGTAGGAAGACAACATAGTTTAAGTGTATTTAAGACGACTCGTCTTAAGCCGAGTGGGACAATTGTCTTAATCTTATCAATACACTGTCGTTTAAACTCTCACTTGGACAGTGAACGGTCATAATTTTAAAATAAATGGAGGGAAAATATTTATTTTAAAAATAACATTAAGACACGTGTCTGTCATGTGATGTAAAATATGACATACACGCATAATTAATTTATTACCACACGCATACTTATTTAATGATGTTTTTTTTTTTAATTTTAAAGACACACGCCAATTAGAATATATAAAGAGTGCAAGCATTATCCTTATTTGCATTTTCTGAAACCCTAATCTTTGCTTTCTCTCTAGAAGTCTCTACATTCTCTCAAAAAATTCAGTCTTCTTCTTCATCTTAAGTTTTCATCTAAACTCTAAAGATGACTTCATTTGCTCAAAATAAGATAGAGGTGGATTTTGAATTTGTCTACGCTTCAGGGTTACCGGCGATGATCGAAATGTTCAAAACCCTAGAGACTTCTGGTCTGAGGAAGTTTCTTAGGGGTCCATTCACCGTTCACGAACCGAAGTTCGTGAGTTCTTTGCGACTGCCAAGTTGGTCGGAGACATTGTTCAAGCAACGATGAAGGGAACGGAGGTTTCCATCTACGAAGAACTACTTGCCCAACATTTTAGGCTCCCGACGGAATACTTGCCCAACATTTTAGGCTCCCGACGGAAGGGCTTACAGACTTCGACCAGACTTCGGCAGATTATGTAATGGAAATGCAAACGATCTTTTCAGGCGTCTCCATTCCCATTGATACTCACGGGAAGAAGAAATTCCTGAAGGCGAAGTTATGTCTCCTCAATGACATCATCTCAAAATCTCTCCAGGCGAGGGTAGGATCGTTCGATGCCTACACCCATGAGCGATTTGAGAGGATGGTGGCCATAACTAAAGGAACGCCCATCAAGTGGTCGTTCGTTATCTTCTCAAATTTGATGTTGATGGTGACGATGCCAAAGAAGCAGCATGTTGGCTTCTTAGTTCAACTTAGCAGGTTGTTTGAGGACCTACAGGTGAACTTGGAAAACGGTGCTAACATTCTTACTAGCAAGGTGATGACCAGTAGTACTGTTGGGAATTATATTCTAAGGATGAAGGCTATTAAGGAGTCCAAGACTAGTCTCGACTCATCCATTCAGCAGTCGACCACTCTTTACAGGCGCACAGCTGCCTCTCGTCGTTTAAACACTGTAAAGAAAAGGAAGTTAAGGGTGGAGGAGTCGGCTACGAGCTCCAACACTTGGAAGCGTGTCTCTGCTGGAGAGACCGCTGAGGTTGCTTCTAATGCAAAGAAGGCTAAACTGGTTGAATTCCTTATTGCAGAGGTGCCTCTTTTGTAGCCTCTATTTTGTCTTCGGTTGTAGTGCCTGTTGAGGTCTCTAATATGGGACTAACTAAAGAACCAGTATATGTTGAACTTGTTGACCAGGGTGCTGAAACCCCTACTGTAGAGGCATCTCCCAAGGTAGCCTCTAAAGTTGCTCTAGCCGAAGTGTCTGTAGTTGTCTCTACTGAGGGACCGGTTGAAACACTAGTTGCTGAGTCAGCTGGTATTATTACTGATAAACATGCGGGGACATTGCTATTACCCCTGCTATAGAGCTGGTTGCACTGGTAAAACATGGGTCAAAATTGAGAGTAAAAACTTTCGGTTTTGACCCTATAACTTTCGGTATAGACCAAATTTCGAGAGTTAAGGTAACTCTCGCCATACCTCGGTATTGACTCTGTCGTTAAAAATAATAGTGCGTTTACCGAGAGATATTGTAGAGTTTTCGGTTTAGATAACAGAGAGAAAAACCGAGAGTTGTATGGAAAACTCTCGGTTTTTCTTCAAAGGGTAAAACCGAGAGTTATTCAATTAACTTTCGGTTTTTCCCTTTGAAGAAAAACCGAGAGTTATTCAATTAACCTTCGGTTTTTCCCTTTGAAGAAAAACCGAGAGTTATTCAATTAACCTTCGGTTTTCCCTTTAAAGAAAAACCGAAAGGTGTTCAATTAACCTTCGGGTTTTCCCTTTGAAGAAAAACCGAGAGTTATTCAATAACCTTCGGTTTTTCCCTTTGAAGAAAAACCGAGAGTTATTAAATTAACCTTCGGTTTTTCCCTTTGAAGAAAAAACGAAAGATTCCATTTCACTTTCGGTTTTTCCCTACAAAATTTACAAAATAGCCCGATTATTTTGTGCTCAACCGAAACTTGTTCAGTCAAACCAATCAATTCATAAAACAAATACATTCATAAAACAAATGATCATTCCAAAATTCTCAAACCAATCATCCAAACAACATATTTTACATTAACCATTAAACTTATTCAATCAATTCATACAGTCGAAACGTCTAAAATTAGCTGGTGGGGGAGGAGGTGGTTGATATTGTCGCATAAACATTTCAAAACTCTCTAATCTTGCATTCAATTCTAACATTTCCTTCTCCTGTTTTCCACTTTCCCTATCCATTCTTGAAATCAATTCTACCTTTTCCGCTTGTATTTGATTAATCGTTTGAGTTTTTTTTCATCCCTTTTCTTCAATTCCTCCAGTTCCATCGCCATTCTTTGATTCTCCTCAAACAATCTATCAGTGGCTCGTTGAGAATTGTTGGAACTTCGAAGATCCTCACGAAAGTGTGTGGGTCGGACGCCTAATCCCATACCGAATACTCCCCCATGTTTTTGGCATACGAACACTCTCTCCGTCAACTCAAAGTCGGATATTTCTGGTTCGTTACTTAGAACTTCCTCCATCTCAACCTGCACATTTGAAATAATTTGTCATTTATATAATAATAAATAAACTAGTTATAAGTAATTTATTTAAATTCAATTCACTTACAATTTTCTTTTGCACGCGTTCGTCCGGGACGGGAGTTGGGTTTTCTTTTGTCGGTTTTGGGGTACGAGTCCTCTTGAACACTTCAACGACAGATGGAGCCCGTCCCATTTCAATCGCCTGTTGAAATAAAAAATTATATAATTAATAACAATATTTATATTAAGTTATTACAAATAATGTACTTACACACTCTTCTTCAACTTAAGTAAACGGTCTACTTCCCGTATGATGCGGGAATTTCAGCTTCTTTCTGTTAACTATATTTGTGCTACTATTTTTCTGAATTTCAAATAAACAAATTAAAGTTAGAATAACTAATATCAGATTTTATTTGAATTATGAAACCGTACCTTAAATTTTTCCGTAAAGAAATGGTTGCGACACACAAACTCTCAATCATCTCGATCGTAGTCTGGTGGAGGATTGACCAGTACCGCCGCCTCGTCTCCTTGATGGACGTAGATATATTCCTTGTTCAAATCCGAGCGCCATCTATCCCATATCTTCTTGGCGTATCCCAATCCGGTCTTTCAAAAAGAATCAATAGGACCATTAGTAGCCTCGAACGGATCCTAAAATAAAAAACATTCAAATGTTATAAAAAAAATTATTGAATGATTAATGTATAATTAATTATTACCTTCACAGTAGTCCAAATGTAATCCAATTGGCCAGCACTTAATACCTTCCACTTCAAAAGACGGTGTGAGACGGCGGAGGGATCCCGCACAACCGACCCCACATGTCTAGACCACCTTGTTCTTCCCTCGTCAGCACCGTCGGGCCTCCCATCTACCTCTCTAAAAGTCAAAGGAATTCTTGTCCCCGCCGGTCTCTTAGATAGCGCAATATTCTTGTTCTTCCCCCGTCTCTTGCGGGCAGAAGATTCTTCAAAATTATCAAATTCATAATTAGATATGTGAATCAATTCAAACTATAACTAATTGTAAACAAGTTACCTGTCGATGATGGGTCGGGAGTGGATCCATGCTCCTCCTCTTCATCCTCCACTTGATGCTCCTCGTGACCCTCGTCGTCAGCCTCATCGTCGTTATCCCCCATATCAGCAAACGTACTCTCTACAAACTCTTCAGCCTCAGCAGCATCAACATCCTCGTCTGCTGGGGGAGCAGTAGCTATCGCGACCACAACAATAGATGGTTGATCTCTAGAAGACGATTCTCGGAGCCTTAAGTTTTCTGATTGTGCAATGAGGTCTGGTACGGCTTAGACAGTTTGCTGGGTGTTTTCCTCATACTCCACCAATGTTCTTTACTACCTTTAGACATTCTTAATGCATATCATTAATAAATGAGCGAATAATTGAAATAAAGTAGTAATAAAAATTAATATAAAGTAAAAAACATAAATCTACCTAATTAATTAATCTGAACAATATATTTGTAAACCGTAGTTTTATTTTTGTCACAATCTTCCAACCGGGTCGGGCTGACATATCAGGGGCGTAGAATACTTGTTTTGCTTGACTCGCCAATATATACGGGTCTTGACTTTGGGTTTTTAAAATTCGGTTTACATTTATACTTACGAAGCCATATTTATCAACTTTCACTTCTAGTTCCCCCGAGTGTGTATCAAACCACTTACACTTGAATAAAACAACTCGTTTGTGAGAAAAGTATTGCACTTCAATTATATCTGTTAAAACTCCGTAGTATGACATAGTTTCAGACCCGTTAAACCCTTCAACAACCACCCCACTATTTTGAATGGTCAAACCTTCGTCGTGTTTTTCTGTACAGAATTTGTATCCGTTTACTTTACACCAAACATACATAGACGAGTACATACTTGGACCTTCTCCTAAGATTTCAAATCAATTCTAACTTATAACAATTCTAACCTAAAATCAAATCTAATTCAAACCAAATCTAATTCAACATTATTTCATTCATACACATTTCAAACCTAATCTAACATAATCTAACATAAATCAAACATAATCTAACATGAATCAAACATAATCTAACATAAATCAAACATAATCTAACATAAATCAAACCAAACATAAATCAAACTTAATTCTAACATGAAAATCTAACATAAATCTAACATTAAACTAACCTAACCATATAATAAACCAACAATAACTAACCTTGCACAAAAATAGCGACGAAGAAGAGCGGCTGTAGGTAGATCGAACAATAATAAACCCTATTAATCAAACAATAAAGTATGAATCAAAAAACCAAATCCAACAAAATCAACATATATAAACACATATACCTATTAATCAAACAACAATATAAACCTAATTTTACAATAATCCAACATAATTAATCCAAAATCAATTCCAAATCCAAAATCCAATAACCAATTCCAAAAACCATATCCAAAACCAAATCTAAAATCAATTCCAAAATGTAATCCAATAACTTAATCCCAAACTTATAACCTATTCTAACAATAATATACACATAATCTAACAATAATTCAACATAATTGAAAAAATCTAACAATAATCCAAAAATATCCAATTCAATTCTAACCTAAATCAATTCTAACCTAAAATCCAATTCATACAAAATTCAACATAATTGAAAAAATATAACAATAATTCAAAAAAATCCAATTCAATTCTAACCTAAAATCCAATTCATACAAAATTCAATCCAATTCATACAAATTCCAACTAAATCCAATTCAATTCCATCCTAAATCAAATCTCTAACATAAAACCAATTCAATTCATACCTAAATCAATTCTAACATAAATCAATTCATACAAAATCCTAAAATATAACCTAGAATCAAACTAATCTAACCTAAAATCAAACTAATCTAACCTAAAATGAAATTAATATAACCTAAAAAAAATCTAACCTTCAAATGTCGTCGGCGGTAGGTTCAATCGGCGGTAGTCTTCAATCAACGGTAGTGGCGTCCTCAATCCAAGTAGAGGCAGCGGCGTCGTCAATCCGAGACCTGACGGACTTCAATTGACGGAGGTAACTTCAATCGGCGGCGCGGCTGGAACCTTCAATCGATGGGCTTCGTCTTCGTTTGCTAATCGGGCGGTCTTCAATCGGGAGGCTTCGTCTTCGACTGGAAAGCGGGCGATCTTCAATCGGGAGGCTTCGTCTTTGGCTGGAAAGGGGCGGCACGGAAGAAGAAGCGGGGAGAGAGAGAGGGTGAAAAAGAAAACGGGGAAAGAAGAAAGAAAAAAGTGGTTTTGTTTTTTTTAATGGTCATTACCGAAAGTTATATGATTAACTTTCGGTTTTGATCAATTGATTAATTCCAAAAGTTAATCATATAACTCTCGGTTTTGATCAAATAAATTTCGAGAGATGTGTCTAAATCTCTCGGTTTTTACAATTTTAGAATTAAATTTAAATAGATAAAACCGAGAGTTTTTGGTATATCTCTCGGTTTTTATGGTTATTTCCGAAAGTTATATCATTAAGTTTCGGTTTTACCACTTCACAATTTCTTAAATTAATTGGTTTCTCACCTTCTAATGACATTGAACAACATTAATTTAATACATTTGATATCCTTAAAATATTACACAATCCATATGATCAAACTATATACACATTCATATGATAATTAAACATAAACATACATATACACTTCTCTATATAATCAAACTCAATCATAAACATTTTAACATTAAACACAACATCAATTTTTAAAATACAACAAAACACTTGTCTATATTGGAAGGTAAAAAAACAATTCATTTAACAATTTGTCAAGTGTTATTTCCGAAAGTTAAATCATTAACTTTCGGAAATAGCTATCAAAACCGAAAGTTTTAGATAAAACTCTCGGTCCTGATCTTAAACATTATGTTTTTTGGGAAGGGTAAAACCGAAAGTCATATCATTAACTTTCGGTTTTTATGGTTATTTCCGAAAGTTAATGATATAACTTTCGGTTTTACCATTTCACAATTTCTTAAATTAATTGGTTTTTCACCTTCTAATGACCTTGAACAACATTAATTTAACACATTTGATATCCTTAAAATATTGCACAATCCATATGATCAAACATTACACACATTCATAAGATAATCAAACATAAACATTCATATACACTTCTCTATATAATCAAACACAATCATAAACATTTTAACATTAAACACAATCTTAATTTTTAAAAAACAACACACTTGAATATATTAGTATGGAGTCTATATTGGAAGGTAATAAACCAATTAATTTAACAATTTATCAAGTGGTAAAACCGAAAGTTTATATGAAAACTTTCGGTTTTGATGGGTATTTGCGAAAGTTTTGAATAATCCTCTCGGTCCTGACCTTAAACAGAATGTTTTTTGGAAGGGTCAAAACCGAAGGTTCATTTGAAAACCTTCGGTTTTTGACCCTTATCCATACTTAGAATTTTTTCTGTTTTTTTAAAACAATGGTCAAAACCGAAGGTTTTCAAATAAACCTTCGGTTTTGACCATGCCCAACACTTAGAATTTTTCCTGATATTTTTAAACAAGGGTCAAAACTGAAGGTTCATTTGAAAACCTTCGGTTTTGACCCTTACCCGTACTTAGAAATTTTTTCTGTTTTTTAAAAACAAGGGTCAAAACCGAAGGTTTTCAAATGAACCTTCGGTTTTTACCCTTACCCATACTTAGAATTTTTTCTGTTTTTTTTAAAAAGGTTCAAAACCGAAGGTTCATTTGAAAACCTTCGGTTTTTACCCTTACCCATACTTAGAATTTTTTCTGTTTTTTTTAAAACAAGGATCAAAACCGAAGGTTTTCAAATGAACCTTCGGTTTTTACCCTTACCCATACTTAGAATTTTTTCTGTTTTTTTTTAAAAAGGGTCAAAACCGAAGGTTCATTTGAAAACCTTTGGTTTTTACCCTGGGTCAAAACCGAAGGTTTTCAAATGAACCTTCGGTTTTTAGTTTGTTTTTTTTAAAAAGGGTGAAAACCGAAAGTTCATTTGAAAACCTTCGGTTTTTACCCTTACCCATACTTAGAATTTATTCTTCTTTTTTAAACAAGGGTCAAAACCGAAAGTTCATTTGAAAAACTTTCATTTCTGACCCTTTTGATTTTTGTAAACAAAGGTCAAAACCGAAGGTTTTCAAATAAACTTCGTTTTGAACCTACCCAACACTTAGAATTTAGGTCAAAAAACGAAGGTTTTCAATAAACCTTAGCAATTACCCTATTTTTTTGGCAATCTAATAAATAATGGAAAATAATTCATAAACAAAATTAATAAACCCAAACCAAATGATAATAATAATAATTCATAATTATGATAAGCAAAACACACCAAAATGTCATCATTCGTACGGAAAAGATAATACATAATTAATCAAACAAATATAATCTAGAAATTAGAAGATGTGGGGGGAGGAGGGGGTGGTTGATTCTGCCTCTTCAACAATTTAATTTGCTGTTCGAGATTCTCCAAATTTTGCGCCATTTCAGCCATGTCCGCTTTAATTTCATTAAGCATTTGGCGTCTTTCCGCATCCCTCAATCGGATTTGCTCCAATTCCAGCGTCATTTTTCTCACCTCTTCCTCACGTGCCGCAGTTTTTGATTGTGCTAGCAAATTCTGGTATTGCCGGGATAGTTTCTCTGGTGTACGCTGAATACTCATCCATGACTCACCCATCCTAAATGCATTTCATATATATATATATATATATCAAACACAATAACCAAAATATATCATTTATTTAAAAAATCTAACAAAATCATATATATTTAACAAACTAACCTAACTCTAATATAAACAATAATAAATCTAAATCAAACTACCAAACAAATAATCTAAACTAGCATAAATCTAGATAATATAAACTAAATGATAACAAATCTAAATCTAATAATTAACAAAAACAAAAAAAACAAATAAATCACGGCAAAGAAGAACAAAAACAAAAAGCAAATAAAAAACTAACATAGAATGGAGGAGAAGAAGAGGAGCGTCGGAGGCGGCTGCGGCGCGGGAGAGAGAGAAAGGAGAGACGCGAATGAAAAAGAGAAGGGTTAGGGTTTGTATTTATAAAGATATTTACCGAAGGTTTATTGAAAAACCTTCGGTTTACTATTCTCAAAACCAACCGAAGGTTTTTCAATAAACCTTCGGTAATAAGAATCACGGGATTTAATTTTTTTTGTCTTTTTTTGGATGAGTCAAAACCAAAGGTTTATAGGATAAACCTTCGCAATTAACAATATAATGAAAAGGTAAAACCGAAAGTTCTTTAAATAATCTTCGCAATTAATCATTCTCCAACTTAGAATATTTTTTCAAATTTTTGGGATGAGTCAAATCCGACGGTTTAATGGAAAACCTTCGTATTTAAACATTTCAGGAAAGGTAAAACCGAAAGTTTTTGGAATAACCTTCGCAATTAACCGATTCCAAACACTTTGAATTTTTTTTGATTTTTTGGGAATGTCAAAACCGAAAGTTCTTTGTAGAACTTTCGGTACTAATTAGTAAACCCGAAAGTTTTAGACCCCTCTCGGAATCTATTTTCAATAACCAAAGATTTGTTTCTCTCGGGATCAATTAGGAGAGTTTTATAAAACATTCGGTAATATCTGTCGGTAAAGGTCATTTTTTACCAGTGTTGCGATGCCTGCTGGTCTGGTTGCTGAAACACCAACTGCTCAGATAGTGATTTCCTCTACTACAGAAATATTTGATGGCCCTACTACAGCTTAATCAAAAGCAGCATGTACAAAAGTTGTTGTCCCCATCTCAAGCATCTCTCTAGCTGTTATCAATATACAGGTTCAAGCTACAAAAAGAATCACTTTCAGGGAACATGTCCCTACTGCTAAGTCTGCTAAAGTTGTAGGAAATGGTGAAGACCCCTCGGTCTATTTCTTCGAACCTCAATCGATTGTGAAACAATCAATCGACCTCATCCTGGAATAGGTTGAAGAAACTACTTTAGAGAGTCTTGAACTCTTCGATAAATGGAGCAGCATAAGGCTCCACAAGCAATTCTGTCAGGTCCTCCAAGGTGCCAATCTGATTAAGTAGTGCAAAACGTTGTTTGGGATGGAGAAATCAGTCTTGACTTGGGCTTGCACCGACGACGTTCACGTAGCTCTAAAGAGGAGAGAGGTAGTCGCGGCCGTAGCCATAGGGGGTTCCTTGCTCCCTATCCTCCGCCAAAGGAAGGAAAATTACAACCCTCTAGAAAGAACAACATAGCTGGATGACAAGATCAATATCCAGTTAGAACAGATCCTAGACTCATTCCGCTCAGTTGTATCAACCTTCATTCATGGCACGGAGTCTTCCAGCCTTGCTGAACTACATAAGGAGATGTCCTTGGTTGTGTTGAACAACTTGGATGCCGAAGAGAAAATTCTCTTCATTGAAAAGTTTCCATACGCTACTGTTGTGTAGTAGCTCCCGATTATTGAAGAGCAGCAACCCCTTCTAGTTGCAGAGCAGCCGCCTCTCCAAGTTGTTGAGCAACAGTAGCTCCCTTCTGATGAGAAAGAGTTATTTCAAGTTTCTGAACACCTCTCCTCCCCTACTCACGAGAAGGAGCCTTCTACAGCTGTTGAGCAGCATTCCGGCCCTATTTCCAAAAAGGCATCTTCTATAACTGTTGGTCAGCACTCCTCATCTATGTTTGAGAAACAGTTTTCTCAAGTCGCTGTGAAATTTCTGTAGACAAGGAGCAGCAGACGTTTGAAGAGAGGCGATCCTCATCTCCTTCCAAATAGCTTACTCATTCCGCCTCCAAACAGAATCCCCTCCCGGCCAAATCTGTTCACTTTAAAGAAGTGATTGGATTTCTCAAGGATCTGTGTGAAGAGATTTAAGGAGTAGACGACAAATCTCGAGCAATGATCAAGGTGCCTACTCCTCGAGCTTCATCTTTCTAAAGAAATCCAGAGCCGTCTGTGATTGAGGTAAGTATTCGAGCCTCCCCTCTTCGCATCCTCCAAGTTGGTTCCCATCTGGAACAGTCGAATCCTTCTCCCCCTGAGGAGTCTTCTCGGGGAACGGTAGATCTCTACAACTTCATCATCGACACAATTGCGCCACTACATAAGAGCATCACAACAATCTTTGGTGAGTTGGATATTCTGAAGGAGCAGTCTGCTAACACCTCAAAGGGAACGACCTCGGTAATTTCAGCAAAGGAAAATGTGCTTAGCAAAGTGTCGATGACTTCTGTTGAGGTGTCAATCATTAGGGAGTCAATGAATCGGCTGTGATCCATTCTGATCCAAACGGCTTTTGACTACCACGGAGATCTCGCTACAAAAATGGATACTTTCGACTTTCAGCTTGTAGAAATATCAAACTACCTCAAGAATGCAGCAGCAAAACGTATTGAAGATGATGGGTGGTTGCTTTTGATGCTGTTAAAAAGGGGAAAGGAAGCAATCGAGGTGGAAGGGAAGGTAGTAATCGGGGTGGTAATCGGGGAAGTAGATCAGGGAGGAAGCCAGGTCGAGGAGGTTTGGAAAGACTCCTCTTCGGCGATGTATGAAGCTTCAAAGGAGGAAAAAGAAAAAGAAAAAAGGGGGATATTTTTTTTTAAATTTGTACATTTGTATTTATGTATATTTTTTCTATTTTTTAATTCTCTACTTTTAACTTAGTTTTAACATAATCAAAAAGGGATAAATTGTTAAAATAAGTTAAATAAAAAAGGAAGAATTAATTAAAAGGGAAATAATTAATTAAGATTAAATTAAGAAAAATACTTTAATTGATTAAAATGAACTTAGGATAATAAAACTAAGTTTAAATTAATACGACATAGTTTTGATGACGCATTAATAAGTAAATAAAACTAAGTTCTGTAAATGTTTAATGCGCAGGTATAACTCAAGAAGCGCTAACAGCAGAGTTGACGTAAGTAGAGTTGAAGAGGAGTTATTAGCTAAGTTGACAAAAGTAGAGTTGGCCTCAACGTTAGCAGAAGCCTTGTTTTAGCAGCCGTCTGAAGAAGTGCGATCAGTCGCATTGCTTCTGCAGCAGTCTGAAGAAGCGCGAACAAACGCCTTATTTTAGCAGCCGTCTGAAGAAGCGCAAGCAGACGCCTTGTTTCAATAGTCGTCTGAAGAAGCGCGTGCAGACTCCTTGTTTTATCACCCGTCTGAAGAAGCGCGAACAGACGCCTTGCTTCAGCAGTCGTCTGAAGAAACACTCGATTATCAGCATAGCGAACAACAACGTTCATTATCAGCAGACTTCTCAGTCAGCTTATTACAACTGCCACAAACAACCATCAGAAAGTTGACACGTATCCAAGAAACAGATTCGACCGATGCTACATCTCAATATAAAATGACATCAAAGTACAACGTCAAATCACTAGATTAACTGAACGGAGGATCCCTGGATTGACTAAACGGCGGATTCTTGAATTTCTGGATTCTTGGTACCATGAATCCTTCCGGTCAATTCACGTATCCAAGAATCAGAGTCAATATAAAAGAACAGCCATAGTACAACGATGAACCAACAGTGACACACATATACACAAGACACAAAGAGTGAATTAATCAGTTCGAATAAGCTTTTGCAATTCTTCATTACTCTCTCTCTAGTGTTTAAGAATACATTGTATAAGTAGAGAAATAATTTACTGTATTACTTGTGAGTATTATTTTTGTAAGTTGAACAGAACGTTGTCTGTTCAACATAGTGAGTTAGCTAGAAGTTCAAAACAGACAGTTGTTAAGTCGGCGTTATACAAATCAAAGTCTTCTAGTGGAATCCTTCTAGAAACAAAAGATGGGGTGACATAAAAGTTTTATATATCATCTTTTTTTCTCGATAGCATCATCGAGATTATTGTGGGTCTTCATTAACTCTTTCATGTCTTGAAAAGTTTTGACGACGAATCCAATAGAATATTGTCCTTTAATGCTTTCCAATATCATGTCGATTCGTCGTTGTTCTCTTGGGAGGAAATCAATTTCGTTAGCTATAACCTAAGAACCTTCTACATTGGTCGATTTCTTAGTCCCAAGATCCAACCATCCAATTTTAATTAAGATTATTCTTAGTAAAAGAAAAAATCCATGTAAACACACAAAAATCATATGAAGTACTCGCTGATCTAGGAATCCATAAACATTTATTTCAAATAGATCTAATTATTGATAACATATCTTATTATTTTATCGATTTATTTTATCGATTGAGTCCAATTTTGTACTGTTTCCAAGTTGAGACTGAACAAATTATTAATTTTATGGAAGTTATTAATTTATGAGTATTAATTTATATAGGTTTTATTGTGTAAATATAAAATTGTAAAACTTACAGAAATAAATGCATAAATGAAAGTCATCATGACCTGCAATGAGGCTCTATCTATGCTATGCATCACATCATAAATTGTAAACAATCTATTAATATACTACTTTTTGCTTTAAACAGTATTGTTGCCTTTTTTATTCTTTCTAGCAAATTTTAAACTACATCTTGTTTGCGTGCATTCATTTTAATAATTTTTTTTGAAAAAATCATTATAATAATTTATATACTACACAATAATGATTAGAATATAATATTATGTAATTTTTTCTATTTACATATCTGAATTGATAATCATCTAATTAGATCTTATAATTTTCTACTTTAAAATTATGTTGAATTTTCTAGATCTTCTAATTTTCTAGTTTAAAATTATGTTGAATAAATGCATATCTTCATGTGTTCTCTATATATATATTCAAAAGTAAGTAATGCATGTCATTGCTTGCTGAAAATTGCATGAAAAACAACACATTCATTAGTTTGCTGAAAATTGCATGAAAAACAACACATTCATTAGTTTGCTAAAAATTGCATGAAAAACAACACATTCATTAGTTTCAAATTGATTTCATCAGTCGTACTAAAGATTGATTTGCGAATAACCTATCATTCCACCGAGCAAGGAAGCACGCCATAAGAGCAATGGCGTCGTGAATTTTCCTTAAAATGTTTACACCTCTCGCAGAAAGCAACTCGTGCAAGTCCAAGAACATTAGATTATTGTTTGAACTTTTGGGTCAATAAGCAGGCCATTAGTGAATGAAGATGATATCCCCGTAGTTATAAATTAATGACATACAGAATATTTTCTAGTAACGGTAATGCATGTTAAAGGTCCTTAGTGATGAACGAACTCAGTTTCTAGAACAAAAACAGATAGAAAAAGGCTTACGGTGATGGCCCCGATTATCCTTCCCATTCATATGATTAGACAAAATGGCTACTTGCAACATGAAAGTGTCTACAAAAGTGTCTCTGCACAAGGTTGATGAACATTTATATTTGCATCAATATCCATTCATGGACAACAACACCAGAAATGAATTTGTTGTTAATGACAAGAGAGCTTCTAGTGAAGAAAGCAACTAAATATCTTAATTGTGAAACAGAAATACATAATTTTGAAAACAATGGCATCTAACGTGAAAATACATTATATATGCAACACAAAGAAAGCCGTTAACAAGTGATACTACTAGATTAGATTACGAAAACAGTAGCATCTAACAAACAAAGAAACAGATGGCATACCTCGGATCATTTCCTAGATTATGGAGTAATTCAAGAGGATATGGCCAAATCAAGCTTTATCAGGTCAATAATAATAAGCAAATAGCAAGAAATCTTCATTTTAAATGTGCTGACCTTCAGATTATGCAAACCATCTCCAGCCCTAATGCTTATCTAAGAAAACACTAATTACTATCATTAATCTACAAGACAGTTATGTGCTCTTTTTACACATTGACTTTTAGCTTGTTTGTATGTCAATGTGTAAAAAGAGCACATAAACTATGGAAAGTATAAAGTAGACTCATTCCCATAAACTTGAAGGAGCTGACGCTCCAGGCGGCCGTCTTAGCCATCTCCTGAAGGTCATCATCGACTACCAAGTGTTTGCTACCTCCGATCAGCTTCACTTCATCATGTCCGATTGAAAGTGTTTGCAAAAAAGTAAGCCCTAAATGTAATTGTCGTAAAGATTAAGTACTAAACATGGTGAGGTTTGGCCTGAAAAGACAAGAAGAATCAAGGCAGTAGTAATATTATAACACCAGCTATTAAAAATCTATCTTCAGATAATTCATTAAAGCCTTTCCTTCCAAAAGTAGAAAAAAACCCTTTCCAGTGATGTTTTGCCTTTAGAGTGCATTTTCATCAAACACCTTGCAGGCATATATATATATATATATATATATATTCATGACATAATTAGTGTATGAAGACTTATAGAACAGTTCATGGTTCAAGTAAAGTCTTGCTTAAAAATGGAGTCTGTTAGGCTTAATCATGCTCTAAAGGCCAAAACATATGCTGACTCATTCATAGTGTCAAAAAGATTCATGATAACATTTCATTACTTTTTTTCAGTGCGAGGATTTGCTTTCATTGTGCATATGCTGACTCATTCAGTGTCAAAAAGATTCATGATAACATTTCATTACTTTTTTTTCTAATCAGTGTGTGAGGTTTTGCTTTCATTGTGCATTCCAATGAACACTTAGAAGGCATATATATATAAATACATATATAGTAGAAGACATAAAAAAAAACTAGGTGAGCCTGTCAGACAACCGCTAGACCAACCCAGCCGGGGCCGAAGCACCGACTGAGAACGATCCTCTACAGCAGTGTGACCAGAAGCCGAAGCCGGTGGTCAACATGGCCGTTAATCACGCTCTGGTCTAGCGGCAACATCTCATCAACCAGACATAGATTCCTGTCTCCTTAGAAATCAAGGATACAGATGTACGAGCCTATAGAACAGATCCTGTTCAAGTAAGGTCGTGACTCTCATTCTCTAACCTTCTTAATATATACTTAAGAAACTTTGGTTACCTGGGCAATGTGGGATATAAACATCAGATAACTCAAGGCAAGGACCTGTTTTGGAATATGGTTAAATATAATTAAATAAAATGATCAACACAATTATTATACCACAAACAATCTATATAAATATTTACCCAAACAAGATTATACTACTAGAAATAACCCCAAATTAATCAAACAAGCACACCAAAGTGTTGAGAAAAAAAAACTGTGATAGGGTAGTAAAGGACAAGGAAATGAGGGCCGACTTGTGAGGATGACACAAAAATAGATATCATTATCAGGTGCTGGAATTAGTTAATCATGGAAGATATCATCATCATCAGGTGCTGGAATTAGTTAATCATGGAAGGAAGATAGTGTAAACCCTAAAATTATTTCATTAACAACAGGGGTAACTTTTCATATTCAAATGCTTGGACAAATCAGCCTCCGTTCAAATAATTTAACCCCAAACCTGTGATATGTCCTCCTGTGAGATGATAGAAAAATAAAGTTGAATGCTAAACTTCAATCAAAATGAAGGTCATATCTATTGATGGATTTCACAGACAGAAAGAAAGTTCATCTGGAAACCAAAGAATAGTCAATAATGGAATGCTATGCACAATGAGGGTACGTAGCATATCAATATTTGAAGGATGCACAATGAGGGTACGTAGCATATCAATATTTGAAGGATGCACAAATGGAGGGTAGATGAACACATTTGTTATTTGTTTGTTATTTGGACTAATAATTGATTGGCAAAAACTCATGCCTGCATGCCTCTGATCTCTTGTCAAAGAATTTGCAAAACTCTAACATTGCTCACATTTATCTATCAATGGATACCATGGCCGCTAACAAACAAACAGCTCTTGAATATAACCCAAAATTTACCCAACAAGATTATACTAAAGAGTTGAGTTGAGTTGAGTTGAGTTGAGTTGAGTTGAGTTGAGTTGAGTTGAGTTGAGTTGAGATGAGATGAGATGAGAGACTAAACAGTGATATATGGAGGACACAAAAATAGAGAGATCTCATCAGGGTCATGGATTGGAATGGAATGGAACTTGGAAGGGAAGGGAAGGCAAGCCAGGATAAGCTAAGGGTCTTATTCATTTAAATTATCCTTCTCTTATCTCACAATTATTTCAAAATGTAATTGATTTATCCAAAACACCTTAGTCTTCACTTAATTAACCATTTGATTATATGTTATTTTATTTTATAAATAAATTTAAATCTTAACTCAATAATTAATAAATTTTATTATATATTATTTATTTTATTAACAAATAATATATATATATATATTTAAATTTTACCTCAATAATTAACAAATTTAATTATAAAATATTTATTTTATAAGTACATAATATATTTAAAAATCTTAATTTCATTATAAAATCCTCTAATTTCATTTGATAAGACATAAAATTGTGTTTATATCTATGTATTGCACTCGTGGTAAAAGTTCATATTCCTTTTTGGGTAAATAATTATATTTTACTAAGTATCTTTGTGTTTATATTCATCTATAATGGGATTCTAAAAGGGATTTAATTTTATTGACATATTGTTCAAATTTTAAAGTAATTATATAAATTTTATTAATAAATAAAAATTAGAATATAGATAATAAAAGACTTTTTAAAACAATGCTCCTTCTAATTAAAAGAGAATTAAAATATGTAACTAACAAATAATTTAGTAACATTGATAACAAAATACAGCAACTTACAAAAATCCAATACTATTTTAAAGTTGTAATCCTCACCAATAATCTTTCAAGTTAGTACAATTAGGTTGTCCCATTGAACTTAGTTCTTGGGATCTCCAGTCTACATAGGTAGGGTTTTCCTTCGTACCAATTTATAGTAGACTTGTGTCTTTAAAAGACTTTCAAACTAACTCTTTAATCAATATTTTGGTTAGTGGATCCACAATGTTATTTTTGACTAACATAGTCAAATGTGATAACTCTATTAGTGAGTATAGTTTAATGACATTATGTGTAAGACGTGTATGTCTAGATTTGTAAATTACTTTAAACTTGTCCAATTTCATATTACTATCACAACAATTAAATTTTTTTTAGACAATCTTGGAATATATTTTAATAAGCATAGTCATTCATACATACTTATTATTTAAACATTATTTTGTGAAAAATATTTTTACTTGGTTACCTAGTAGACAAAATATCTTTGAACTATTATGCCTTCGTGTAAATATGATAGGATTGGCTTAATCAATAAAGACGGGGTTAGGCGATTGATGAAGGTTTATGAAAAACAGTTTGAAAGAAATCTTGTTAGGGATTTAATTCACTTTCTATTCTACGCAAACCCTTGTAAACGCTTGAAACAGAATCAAGTGCGGAAATATTTACTTAGATTTGAAGTTTAAGATGAAAAATGAGAAGATGACAGAAAAGAACAACACATCAGTTTGTTTATGGATGTTCGGAGCAAACTCTCCTACGTCACTCCTTCTTCCAACCACCGGAAGAATTCACTATAATATGACTTGAATCAAATACAGTTTTCACACACTTAACTCTCTGATGAACAGAACACACTCTGTTCAACTTACAAGATGAAGAATATCACTCAGCTAAAGGATGCTTTGATTCTAACTCTCTCTTGATTAACACACAGTACAATTAGGAAAGCAACTCACAGTATGAATATTCAAAAGCTTGATTTCTCAGTAATTTCAGTAAATAAGATGATCGAGAGATTGACCGTTGTCCTTAGGAAACTTTAAATATGCACAGGTATCAACGGTCGAATCTTCAGAATGATACGTGGCACTCTTCTATTGGAACGCCTCCATAGTACACTAGAAGGTGATTCTTTAAGATTCTTCATTCTAACCAGAGTGTTGGCGACTATGAACGCAGTATACACCCTATTTGAGTTGATCGGTTGAGGTTCACCCATTGGAACCCCCAAATGCTCCAACAAACGACTTAGTTGAGCAGCGAACATTATACTTTCCTTATTCTCTTGATTGATGGAGAAACAGAGATTCTGAAATAATGTTAAAGCCCAGTTTACCTAGATTCCCTTTGAAATGGAACACATATAATCAAATCGATCTTGACTATAGAGGTTGAATGAACCAGCCTTCCCCTGAAGCACTTTTACCACCACATCATTTATCAAAATAAACTGTGGTTTAAGGACTTTCTTACTTCCATTTATATGAATCGCCGAACCATCGGTAGATAAAACCTTCTTCATCTCTTCCCTTACTTCTGATGACAGATCCCTGTTGAAAGTATGAACCTCCGACGGAAGTTCGAAGAACTCCGCGTACAAGGCTTCGTCGAATGATATTTCCATCCCGTTTACAATTGCAAAGATGAGATCCTCCGCCATTGTTGCAGATTTAAAGAACTCTCAAACATCCTTCTCGTAGAAGAAGAAAGGACCGCCAAGATATTTTCCGAGACCGAAATACTCGAGGGTTCTGAACATATCTACCACTTCCGGCTGATCGAAAGTGTAGATTGATGGAAAATCCACCTGCAAAGTACAATGACCTAACGTGATTCTCTTGTTCACCATTTTTAGTGGAATATGAACAGACACAAGATTAACACAGATTTTTGAGAGAGAAAGGCAAAGAAATCTAGGGTTCTTACAATTCTTGAGAGATAAAAAGCTTTCAATTTCATGCAAAATGTCCTTATATAGATCATGAGAAGTTATGCAAGATAACTGTCGTTTTTCCTAGGGGTATGGCCCATCATTAAAAATTAGACGTCCTTTCCAAAGAGTCATCATTATAATGAGGGTATATCAATCATTCTCTTTTAACTTGAAAGACACGTGTCTTCATGTTATTATGAGATGACTGTTTTAATGATTGAGCGGGAAAATCAGATATTTCCTCACGTGGACATCTGTCCTTGATTAGTCTAAAAGGCACGTAGTTAGACGTTTTTCTTACTGCACTAGTCAATAAAACTAAACGTTTATTAGACGTGTGGGTCCATTAGACGCATACGTCTAATTACGTGTTGTAAAAAAATACGTCTAATGTCTATTAGACGTTTACGTCTAATTCCACATAAACATCACGTGTTAGACGTGTGTTCGGTTAGACGTGAGCATCCTCTTGCTCATGACGTAAAAACGTCTAACGTCTATTAGACGTGTACGTCTAACCGAGTTGGTTTTAAACCATGACATATAGACTTAGATGTATAGATTGTGAGCAAAAATACGTCTAAGTACAGACCATTTCCTTTAGACACCCTTGTCTAACAGACCAATTAAGGTCATTAATCTTGAGAGTATCTTTACTTTCAGAGTAATTTTTTCCCTCTCATTTTGTACAATTACAAAAATGAATAACTAAATGTTTTGAGATCCTTCGGACCCAAAAATATATTAATATGAAAACATAGAAAAACATTTATTCTTCTGGAGTGGCAGCAACCATTGTTGATCTTCTGAATTGTATACTCAAAAGAGTATTCTACATGCTTGTTTCCTGCAATCCTCTTGCATCACCTACATAACAAACTATTTACAAACTTGGTACCCATATTCAATTGGTTCCTCGATCAATTAGTCTCTTAGGAATCCATATTTGACATATTCTAATGAATTTCCCATGTTGCGTTGTGATTAATGCGTATGATTTTCACTTAGCAGACGACTTTCTGCTAGCCACTGATCCCTTAGCTTTTGAAAAAGACTTTCTTTTAAAACTCCTTGACTTTGAGTCGGGTTTTAGATTGCCAGACTTGCTAGATGCTTCTAATTTATTCTTCATCCAACTAACAGTTGGCAGAACATAAATAATTTCATTCTTAGTAGCTATTTCTTCACGAATGGGATCGGATTCGTTATCAGTCAAACTCCCTTTAACAATGCTTATTGGCTTAAGCTTGTCATTTCCTGAGTTTGACGTTTTGCAGGACAGGTTAGGGTCATTGCCATCAAATCCTAGACCAGATCTAGATCCAACAGGTCTTAACATGCTGATATGATATTTGACAGCTTCTCCAGATCTTGTCCATGCACTGACAACATAGTTTAACCTCTTGTTTTCATCTGAAATCGTTTGAATCTATTCTTTGAGCATCTCATTCTCAGATGAGATCTCTTTAACTTTCTTTTCAAAAACATTTAATTCAAGAGTTAGAGGTAAGACTGGTTGAGATACAACAGGTGAAGATTTAGTTTCATTTAGAGATTCTGCTAGCTTTTTGTACTCAATGACCATGTCATTTAGTGCAGCTACCAGTTGTTCCCTTGAAAATCTTTCAAAAGAGAAGTCAAATACTTCAATTTCATGAGTCTGTTCTTCATCTTCTCTTGCAATGAAGCAGGCCACTTCTTCGTCATCACTATCACTTGATGAGAAGTAGGAGTCACGGATGCTTCTTCGGTTCTTCCCGTCACCTGCAATAAGAGCATTTTCCATCATCCTTCGTATCTTCACGTTTTGGCTTCCGACATTCCGATTGATAATGACCTAGAATACCACAGTTAAAACACATAACATTAGCCTTTGATTTCTTATTATCATTAGAATTTGAAGAGCTTGAGTTAGTGTTGCTCTTCTTCATGAAGTCGTAAAACATCTTCACGAAGAGAAACATGGCGTCGCTGCTCAGTTGCTGTGCTGCCATCTTCACATCAGTAGCTACAGGTAGCTCTTCAGCAGTCACTAGGGCTTTGGCAATGATAATGGATGTGGATTTATCTTTTTCAATCCTACAGTTCAGCTCGAACTAGGCCTTGAGATTAGAAAACAGATCGAAGAGGGAGATCTTGTTGAGATCTTTGGACTCCCTCATAGCCATCGTCTTTATGTCCCATTCCCTTGGAAGAGCACGCATGACCTTAATAGCAAGCTCCCTGTTGCTATAAGTCTTGCCTAGGATGGATAAGGAGGAGACATTCTAGCTGAATCTGGTGTCGAACTCGTTCATTGTTTCACCAGGCCGCATCTTGAAACTGTCAAACTGTTGAGTGACAACCATAATCTTGTTTTTCTTGGTTTGCTCGTTGCCCTCATACAGTTGGGTTAGTCTGTCCCAGACCTCTTTAGCAGTATCACACTCGATAATGTAGTTGAACATGCTGTCATCGAGAGATCTGTACAAAACATCAAGAGCCATATTGTTGAGGTTGTTCTGCCTCTTTTCTTCATTGGTCCAGTCAGCTTTCTCATTATCAATCTTGATAGGACCCTCTATGATGACACTACATATATCATCATGAAGAGAAGAGAGATGAGCACGAACTCTCTTCTTCCATACAATGTAGTTCTCTCGGGAGAAAGTTGGAATAGAGGTTTCACTAGCATCTTTGGTTATGGTTGTCATTTTTCAGGAAAGGCATAAGAATAGAAACAGAGCTCTGATACCAATTTATAGGATCGGCTTAATCAATAGAGACGGGGATTAGGCGATTGATGAAGACTTATGAAAAACGGTTTGAAAGAAATCTTGTTAGGGATTTAATTCACTTTCTATTCTACGCAAACCCTTGTAAACACTTGAAACAGAATCAAGTGCAGAAATGTTTACTTAGGTTTGAAGCTTAAGATGAAAATGAGAAGATGACAGAAAAGAACAACATAACAGTTTGTTTATGGATGTTCGGAGAAAACTCTCATACGTCACCCCTTCTTTCAACCACCGAAAGGATTCACTATAATATGATTTGAATCAAATACAATTTGCACACACTTAGCTCTATGTTGAACAGAACACACTCTGTTCAACTTACAAGATGAAGAATATCACTCAACTAAAGGATGCTTTGATTCTAACTCTCTCTTGATTAACACACAGTACAATCAGGAAAGCAACTCACAGTATGAATATTCAAAAGCTTAATTTCTCAGTAATTTCAGTAAACAAGATGATCGAGAGATTGTCCGTTGTCCTTATGAATCTTTAATTATGCACAGGTATCAAAAGTCAAATCTTCAGAATGATACGTGGCACTCTTCTATTGGAATGCCTCCATAGTACACATCAGACTCTAAATACAAGGATCGTGGCCGTATACAACAAGTAGTGCGCCGAATATTCTTTAGAGATTTACCTGCAAAACAAGTAGTGGGAAGGATATTCGCTTATGTGTCATTAGTTAATCGGATGCATCGGGTTGTCGTACTGATCTTCACTATAACGTGGAGCAGGAGTAGCGTACAGCCATAGCACGTGGATAGGCGGGTGCTAGCTTCAAGCAACTACTTAAGCAAAGCATTAGACGTATTTCAATTAGACGACCTCGCCTAATGAAATCAAACGTCCCCGTCTAATAACAGAATCCATTAGACCACTTGGTCTAATGGGATTGGACTTACGTCTAATTGCAATCACATCAGACTAATCTGAAGGAGTTAGACTGCACGTCTAACTTTCACCAGTTAGACTGCACGTCTAACTTTCTCTTTCCATTAGACTGCACGTCTAATTACGGTTCTACTTCAGACTTGTCTGAAGGAGTTAGACTGTACGTCTAACTTTCACAATCCATTAGACTACACGTCTAACTCCACCAGTTAGACTTAACGTCTAATTACGAGTTCCATTATACTACACGTATAATTCTGAATCCATTAGACTGCACGTCTAACTCCACAACTTAGACTGCACGTCTAATTACGAGTTCCATTAGACTGCACGTCTAATTCCGAATCCATTAGACTGTACGTCTAACTCCACGAGTAAGACTGCACGTCTAATTACGAGTTTCATTAGACTGCACGTCAAATTCCGAATTCATTAGACTGCACGTTTAACTTCACGAGTTAGACTGCACGTCTAATTCCGAGTTCCATTAGACTGCACGTCTAATTCCGAATCCATTAGACCGCACGTCTAACTCCACGAGTTAGATTGCACGTCTAATTACGATTTCCATTAGACTACACGTCTAACTCAATGAGTTAGACTGCACGTCTAATTATGAGTTTCATTAGACTGCACGTCTAACTCCATGAGTTAGACTGCACGTCTAACTCCATGAGTTAGACTGCACGTCTAATTACGAGTTCCATTAGACTGCACGTCTAATTACCGATCTATTAGACTGCACGTCTAATATCATACATCTAATACCAAATCAGTCTAATGAGCCTCATTAAATCCAAGTCTAATAAAATCTGATTTCGATACACCTGCATCAAGAACAGTTAGACATATATATAATCCATTCATCCTTTAATCATCAAAATTCCAATAGTCAAACTATTTCAACACATGGTCAAAATAATTTGACCCAACAAAATAATTACCTATTTCATAAAAATAAAATCGTTAGAAGATTTCCACCCATATATTTGCAATTTCAAGTGTAAACATATTCACTTGTAGACGTAAAGTCTTTCATATCACTTTATCATTTGATAAGAACATGATATCTCATTTAGTGCAACTCTCATCCTTAGAGGATTTAATCATTTTTATCGTAATTTCCAATGATAAAAATATCGTATAAAGACACGTAATGAAATAACCACTTTCATTGTTTTCATGATATACATAATTGTCACATTTATTGACTTTTTAGTTAAAATCAAAATATGATCAAAATTTTCATATCATTGAAACATTGTTATAAGTCATACAAAACTTACAAGCCAAATTTCTTTATTAATTTATTTTATAAAATATATTTTGAAGATATTCTCTCATGTTAAGTTGTACAACTTTATCTTTTGTAGAAAACATATTGTTTTAACAATATATAATCCTTTTATTTATAATAATATACACAATAATATTTTATGTTTTTATCAATCAAAACATTTTTCCCCACATTCATGTTGGTACCTTTTAAAATACACATCTATGTAAATTAAATCTAAATTTTTTATTTTTAATCAAGAGATTACCACACAATTATTGTTTTATACTTATCATTAAATTAATAAGATAATTACTATTGTGAATATTTAATTGACTAAATCATTCATATATAATTTCTATATAAAAGATTCGAATGTTTGTTCATATATAAACATTTCTTCACACAATCTCTATATAATAAATTATAATGTTGAATTAATTAAAATATTCATTTCAACATATTATTTCTATAAAAGAAATTAGAATATTTAATCAAATAAATATTCATCATTATGTCACATGATTTCTAAAAAAAAAAATCATAATGTTTCAAGCATCTTTAGCCGAAACCGATTGAACATTTATTTTTGGTTGCACGTTTGCATTCGATGATGTTAGCACATATGTCACATCATTTCTCAAATCAATTAAGATTTTTTTGTGAGACCAAATCAAACAAGATCTTATTATTGAGATCTAGAACCATATAGACCGCATAATTAAGAGTCTTTTTTTTGGCTCTTCAAATTCAATCTACAAACTCTTCAACTTCTTGTTCTAACTTTATCCCTATTACGACCTTCTATTTCCTTTAATTAGAAAATTTATTATTTTCATTGACTCAACTCTGTCAACAAACAAATATATACACATTTAAAAATGATATTATAATACCATAATAAAAAAATTAGTATATAAAACAATGTATATATATATATACATATATAAATAAATAAATCATCTATCTTTATTTAATAATCATCCTATCACATTCTTATTAATTATAACACTTAATTAATTCAAGAAAGTATATATTATAATTAATTATTTTAAAACTGAAACCATATGTTTCAATTATAATTAATTTTAATTACTATTAATAAATATAGCCATTAATTTTCTAAAACTTATAAGCTAACCTTTTAGTTACCTTTCACATTTATTATTAATAATAATTTTAGTAATTATCAAACTTTTAATTAAAAAAGAAAACAAATTATTATTTATCTAATTTATTTTCAAGATAACGTATATATATTAAATATACAATCTTTCTTTGAGAACATATATATATGTCAACATAAATTAGCTTATAAATAAAGCTTTGGACAACACAAAAAAATGTTAATAAAGACTTATCTTAATTAGTAGATCTTCTCCATTTTAAGATGAATAATTTCAACTTGTCGAAATGAGTCATCATCGCTTTTGCAACATCGCAATTCGTATTTCTAAAACATTAATGTCAAAGATTTTCGATGGCAAAAGCTACTAAATAACTTAACACATGAAAATGTTTTAAGATTGTAGAAATCTTATCTTGAAATAACAGAAATATATATATAAATGATGCTACAAATTAATTAATTAAATATAATATTACAAAGAACGATATCACCGAATAAAATGTTGATTTGAGGGATGTGCTTAGCACATTTCTTTTAAAAAAGTTTCACCGTCTCCCCTTGTGCTGGAGTTTATCGCAGATGTCTGTCTCCTATGGTACAACGAATCTAGTATTGATTCTATACTGGAATCACTACACAATAAACTTGTCAAAGAACCTAAATCGATCACTGGGTTTCAACGAAAATACGACGAGTCAAGAACTAGAAGAACACTTGATTGAGTGAAAAACTCGAAGAACACTTAAGAAAAAAAATATTTCTAATTCTAGAGAGATTATGGAATGAGTGAAAATAGATAAGAGATATTTTAATAGTTCCAACATGAAGGGGATATTTATCGCTGTAAATTAAACCATCACAATAAATTCATTTATCAATCCAACAACTGATAAATCATCCAACGACTACCATTCCTAGACTCTTGACATTTCAAGACTCTTCGCATTCGATCTTCACCATTGGTATTCGATCTTATCCACTGGCATTAAATTTCATCAAAAAATCATATTTGAATTTGGTATTAATTTATATTTATTTCGATTAAATTATATTTAATTTATTTAATCAAATTCTCATTTCCATTTAATTAATGGAATACGTTTAAAACTAGCATATATCCTGTGCATTTGCACAAGTAATAATATAAAAAAATTATGAAAAAAATATTACGGTAAAAATATTTATGGGCGGGTCAACCCACAATCCGATCCATATATCCATTACTTTCACATATATATCTAAATTAACCACAACTCTTGACCTGGCAATTCGGACACTTTAAAAATTAAGAATCATTATATATATATATATATTAGTTAGTTAAAATGTCCCACGTTCATCAAATTTGGTGTTGAATTTAAAATATAAAGTGTTATTAGTCTAGTTGGTTAAAAGGTTGTACTTGGTTTGTTAGGTTGCAAGTTTGAACCATACCTATAGCATTTTTAATTTTATTTATAACCGTTTTAAGTTTATGGGCGGGTCAACCCACAATCCGACACAAGTATCCATTTACTCTCACATATATATCCAAATTAACCACAGCTCTCGACCCGGCAATCCAGACACTTTAAAAGTTAAGCATAATTATTTATATAGATTCCAACAGTTGATAGATTGTCTTTCGAAGAAATTAAGGCAATGGTTAAAGACCTAGGGTATGACAACAATAATATGTTCTTCTCGTATGTGAAACCAGGTGATCCTGTAAAATGTAACTCGAAGAACATTATAAACGATGTTGATGTTATGAATATGTGTACGTGAGTAAACACGAGTTTATTGATTGAGATTTACTGTTGGATTGAAATTGAACAGTCAATCGAACTAGATGAGAGAAAAGACTATGAAAAGAAGATGAGGAGGTACGTGGTCATCCACTGTAAGAAGTATTGAAATTCTTACTACAATGCTAAAACTTAAAAGATGTAAAAAGATGAATGATGAGCATTAAAAGGACATAGAACTAATATGTGTTGAATTATAATCAATTATATTCCTAACATTAACTTTGTAATATAGAAATGTGGAAATAATGTGTTCCCTCCTTCCTTCTAGTACCTTACTGATATGCTCATTTACCATACATATTTAGAAAACATGAAATTCAGACAGGTAAGGCATCCCCTCCCCCTCTTTGCCAAGAATTCATTTCTTTTTTGTCTCAATATCCAAAAAACACGATATCTAAATTCGTCAACATATGTCTACAAACACGTTTTGCACAGATGAGCACGTGATATGTATCCTTATAGTGAAACAAACCTGTTTACTTTTTAAATGATGAGAAATTACTTTCTTTAATCCACAATTTTGTGAAAGTCGCATATTAACATTCGAAACAAGTTAATAAAAATATTATAACATTATAAATTAAAAAAACATAAAAATGATCAACTAGCACTCAAAACTCTATAACATATTTGAGATTACACTGTGTTTTTTGGTCGATCATGTATCCCATGGAATTAGGAAACCTGGTTATTTTGCAATGCATAATAAGTGTGAAAGTAATGCATACATTATAGATGACCCAAAAGACAAAAATGATGATAAATTCATTTCAAAAGTACATCAAATATAATTTTATATAAGTATATTACCAATCTAAAACAAGTTCATCCTCAACATGTCAACAATTACTAACATTATCTGCAAAATAAAGTCTAATTTGTCTTACTATTGTATGTTGTCCATTATGAATATTTAGTATTGTTGTTCCCAACCAAAGGCAATGGAATCATTGGTCTGGCTTATTCAGCAAAGATAATCCATCACTCCAAAAACTATATCTTTTTTTAATGTAGGACGCTAATATGACACCACATTTGAATTATTATCAATTCAAAGTATTCTCATCTAAATCACAATCAAAATAAAAGATAGGTACTAGTAAACGCTAATCTAGTTGAGAAATCGCAATGGGAATAAGGTCTTAGAAAAAAAGGAAGTGTTCTAAATGACGGTCGAGGTGGCCGCCTTGGTGGTAGGCGGTTTTACACCGTCCCGCCTATACATGAGGCGATTAGTTAATTATTTATCATTTATTATATTTAATTCATTATTTTCTAATATATATATTTAAATTTAATAAAAATATTTTTTACCTTCCTAACATGTTTTTAGAAATATTAGGAGTATGTTCAAATCAATTCCAAGCAATTCGATCATTTAGATCGAAAATCGAAAATTACAAAAACTTTCATGTTCTCTGAATATCTATCAATGTTAACCCTTTTTAGCCATTTATACATGACTAAAACATGAATTATCTGTTGATATTAATGCTAGATAGGAATTGATATTTCAATACCTATGATTATCCTTACCCCATGGACTTTACGGATGTTTTGTTAAGTGCTGTAAAAAAAGGTTACACCAAAAATCATCCTTGTCAAGATTAAAACACCAATGATAGGATTTCCCTCTCGTTATAAATTGGATTAGGTCATTTAGTGTTAGATTTCAAGCTCGAATTAGCATTTTAAAATATCAAGTTTATTGTATTCAAACTCGATTCGAGAGGGGCACTTTATAACCACTAAAAATCTTCATCTCAATTTATTATAATAAAATAAATATTTTTAATTATTTTTAAATAAAAAAGATCAAAATAATTAAACACATGCCCAAAAACCTATTTAAAACAATTAATTATGACTAATTAATGTGTTAATTAATTAAATTAATTAAGGGTTAAGGCCAAAATAAAAAAAATGTTTGGGGGTAAATGTTGTACCCATAATATCTCAAAATAATTTTAGAAAAATTAAAGGACAATAAAAAATAATTAAGAGTGAATTTTGTATCCAATTCACCTAAAAGAATTATTTATTTTATTATGAAAAAAATTTTAAAAAATTGGTGAAGTATTTGTCATATTTATTTTAATGTTTGTGTATTTAAAAAAGATCAAAATTAAAGCCAAAAGGGTTTAAGAAAAATTAATTTCAAATAAACCCTTAAGAATTTAAAATTAAAATAAAATTGTGATCATGTGTGACCGAAACCAAGAGAATCGGTTGCAGAACACGCTAGGACCATCGGATCAGCGTGGAATTTTCATCCAGCTCTAGAAAGAGGCCACGCACACCATTGTAGCGGAAGTAGGCGCGCGCCCGAGCTGCAGCGAATCAAGAGATGCTCGTTAGCCAGGACACTAACATTTCTAGAAAGAACGTTGATGGATTGTCAAAAACATACGAAACACGTCATTTTTTTCTCTAGTTGTCTTCTTCATCGCGACACCGCGAAGATAAGGATGAAGAACACAAATTGATTTTGACTTTTTGGAACTCATCCATTTGTTGATGGTTTTGACTAATTTAAAAGCCAGAATGATCAACCTAAAATCTTAGGCCTCGTCATTGCTTACTCCGACGAGTTGACTGAAGAACAACCAAAATAGAATAAATGTAATTTGATTGATTCAAGCCATTAGACTTCTTGAACTAGCCTAATACCCGTGTTCTTAAGTTATGAATGAGACCTATGACCAATGTTTTGAGCTAAGACCGAGAAATCTGACTGAAGATTCCCTCCTAGGACCGATAAAATTTATACATTGGACCAAGAGGTCTGACCTGGGACCGAGACTCCCAAGACCCACGACCGAGAAACCCAAACTTGGGACAAAGATGCTCTGGATCTAAGACTAAGATTTCAAAACCTAGGACCGAGAATCCCAGACCCAGGATTGAGGCTCTCAAGACCAGGACCGATGATCTTAACCCAAAGCTAGCCCTAGACCAAGAGGTTTTTACATGATATGATTGGTGCAACCAATAAAGACTAGGGTCTGACTATTGTTAGCAACTTCTGATAAATAGTTTGATAGAAATCCTGTGAGGGATTAATATTTATTTCTATTATTCGCAAACCTTCACAAACTCTTAAAACGATTCAAGTGCGGAACTATTTGTTTAAGTTTGAAGTTTTGAACCAATGAAAGATGACTGAAAAAAAGTAAAGAATACAACAGGTTGTTTATGGATGTTCGGAGCAAACTCTCCTATGTCACCCCTTCTTCCACAACCGAAATGATTTCACTGAATTCTTTAGATCAAATACAGATTACTGAGCTAGCTAACTCTCTGTTGAACAGAACAACCTATGTTCAACTTATAATATTATCAATAATATTCTCTCAGCTAGATAGTAATTGATTTTCACTCTTGAGCTTAGAAGATGATAGGAATCAGTAAGTGCAAGAGTAAGCTTTTAAATAAGTTCGTGAATAGATCAGATTACTGAGAGAGAGTTCATCCGTTGGCCTTGAGCGTCTATATATAGAAGAAGGACACCAACGGTCGAATCTTCTAAATGGATACATGGCAATCATCCATTGGAAGGTTGTCCATAGTACAAGAGTACAACAGACTCTGAGCAAATAGATCGTGGCCGTACTGAACTGATAGTGCGCCGACTATCCTTCTGGAATTGTCCTGTACTGGACAAGTAGTGGGAAGAATATTCACATACGTGGCGTTCATTCATTTGATGCAAATAGCTGGTGTACTGGACAACACGGATGAGTGGAGCATGAGTAGCATACAACTAGTTGATCGTGGGTAGACGTATGCTAACTTTAGACGGCTGCTGAAGCGAGGCATTAGACGTGCTCCATTAGACTGCAAGTCTAAGGGAGTTAGACGTCAATGTCTAACTGCGCATTCCATTAGACCACCGAGTCTAATGGAGTTAGATTGCGACGTCTAACTATGCATCCCTTCAGACTTGTCTGAAGGAGTTAGACGTCAACGTGTAACTACGTTTCCCAATAGACTACCACGTCTAATAGAGTTAGACATCAACGTCTAACTTCGCATATGTTAAACTGTAACGTCTAATTACGCATATGTTAGACTACAACGTCTAACTACATATCTGTTAATTGAATAAAACATAATTTCTATACAAGAGATTAAATGTTTATTCATATTTAAATCATTCTTCACATCATCTCTACAAATGAAATTATAATATTTAATCAATTAAAATATTTATTTTCATCACATTATTTCTATAAAAGAAATTAGAATATTTAATCAAATAAATATTCACCATGTCACATCATTTCTACAAAAGAAATCATAATATTTCAAGCACCTTTGGCAAAGCGGCTTAAACATTTATATTGGTTGCACGTTTGCATCCCATAATATTGACACGTTTGCCACATTATTTCTCTATTCAAACAAGACGTTTCTTATAATTATTTGATTTCAAAATTATCAACTTAAGTAAGTCTTTATTTAATATATTCATATATATTATAACTACTTCATATATCATTAAACAAATACTTTTATAAGATACATCAATAACTAATTATTATAATTAATTAGAATATTAATTAATTACAATTAATTAGACTATTGATAACAAAAATATTGTATACCAAAAGACACCTAATTTTATGATTTTTTTTTCCAGAACAAAATGCATTTACAATAGATCTTTATTTATATATGTATACAAATTGCTATATAATCATAATTATTATGAATGAACATAAATTATTGTATTGTTAGCTAATATGCATGATATATATAAATAATCACTCAGCAACATAATCAAATAAAATATATCTATAAATATATTTTATATCTTAATCGAAACACTAACATTGCCATGTTTTGAACAATAATCGACGTGAAGCGAGTATACACTCTCAAAACAAATATGAGTAGATTATTCTCACCGAGATTAATTTCCATAATCGTGTCTCTTTAAATGCATGATTAGAATAAGTTCTAACACAAACAACTCATTTAATCACAATAAATTTAAATGCCTTAAAATATTAATGACAACATTATTTTGACAAATTAAATTTCTACATAAGAAACTGTTAGGATACTTAATTCATTTTATAATTTCTACATAAGAAATTATAATGATTTCAGCATTCATGATTAATGTCATTTAGACAAATCATATATATATATATATATATATATATATATATATATATATATATATATATATATATATTATAAAAATTATTATCAACCCCATTAATCTCATAATTTTTACACAATAAATTATAATGATTTTCACATCAATGACTCAAGTCTGATTTCTATAAAGAAATCATTAACTATCATATTCATCTCCAACATCAATAATAGAGTCATTTTAATGAGTCTGATCTGATTTCTACCAATAAATCATTGACTACTCATTCATCTCATAATTTCTACACAAAAAATTGGAATGGTTTCAACATCAACAATGACTAGAGTCATTTTAACAAGTTTAATTTCTACAAAGAAATTATTGACTATCTCATTCATCTCATAATTTCTACACAAGAAATTGGAATGGTTTCAATATTAATGACGACTAAAGTCATTTTAGTTAGTCTGATTTCGACAAGATTCGAACAGGGAACCTCCATTCCACCACGCACCATTACATTTTAACTATGAACCATTGCACAATTACACTTTTTCATTGTTGTACCGCTTTTATGACCTTTTGTATTCTTTTCGGTGACAACTTATACTTCATATTTGACTAAACTCTGTCAACAAATGAATATATACACATTTAAAACGATAAATTATTACCATAATAAAATGTAATATATAAAATAATATATAAATAAATATATCATCTCTCTTTATTTAATAATCATCATACCATATTTTTACCATATTTTTATTAATTATCACGTTTAATTAATTTAAGAATGTATATATTTATAATTAATTATTTTACAACTAAAACCAAATATTTCAATTATAATTAATTTTAAATAACACCATTAATTAATTTTATTAATTAAAACTTTTTATTTTTTTGTCCATTTTCTTTTAATATATATAATATTATCTTAACATTATATATATAAAATAAAAGAGAAGATACTGCCCTTTTTAAATTTAGCGTTATTAAATAATAATCATTGCCAACTCTTTTAAAGAATTTAGATTCGGCTACATCCTTCAAGCAACGTTCATCATCTCTTTTGTAACATCACAGCTCGTATCTCTGAAACATCAAAAATAACAAATTTCGATAGAGCAAACAACTAAATAGTTTAGCATAATGAGACTATTTTAAGATTTTTAGATATCTTGTCTTGAATAACATAAAATATATATACATATGATGTTACAAATAAATTAAATTAAATTAAATATACAAACAACGAAATCACCGATTAAGATGTTGATTTGAGGCATGTGTTAAACACATTTACCTTAAAACAGTTTCATCGTCTCCCGTTAGTGCTGAAGCTTATCGTAGATGGCTATCTCCCAAGGTACAACGAATCCAATAGTGATTCTACACTGAAATCAATACTCTTCGAACTTCATCAGCGTACATGAACTATCACCGTGTTTGAATAGAAATATCGAGCAAAAAGCTCGAAGAACAATCAAAAAACAAGAAAAGGACTTTTGGAATTCTAGAGTGAGAAAATAATCTAGGATGAAGTGAAAAAGAAATATTAAATGATGTGGAATAAAATGCCTATTTACATTGTTGAAATAATAAATTGTTCATTAAATCATCAATTGATTCAACGACTTACATTGGTTGCCTCTTCATTTGCCTTAATATTTCTTCTTAATGAAGGGTAATTGCTTATCAAAATTAATTAAGACATTTATTTTGCAATACTCATGTTACATAGTTTTTTCAATTGTTAATAATAATATTAAATTATCAAACAATTACTAATTATAAACGTATGTACGTTACACTAAAGATTAACAACATTTTGTCAATTGGTCATCAAGGCATTTTAAATTAATTAATTCAAATTATACATTTGAACCAAATTTCACCCTTTAATTCACGTTTGAATTTTATGTGAATTTGATTTAATTTTATTACCCACATTCTAATTTTCATTCATTAATAGAATTTATGAATTAGTTTAAAATTCCAACACCATGTTAGTCCATAATCGATAGATTTTACACATATTATGATAATTTTAGCTAAGGTCCAAGAATCCTTGGCACCTCAACTTAGGGACTTTGGTCCTCCGATCGAGTATTCTGAACCCCGATTGAGAACTCCCTAGGCCTAGACCGAGTCTCTCTAATCTCCGACCGGAAAAATAGGACTCTACCCTTAGGACCGACTTCGATAAAAAAAAATAGTTTCAAAATATTTTCAAGATGTTTCCCAAACAAATATTTTGACTAAGCTCTATTTGGTGTTTATTTTTAAACCCTAACATTCTTAAAAATGACTAATATTCTTCAGGTATTTCCACCATAATTACCAAACGCAATAGGTACTAGTATTTAAATTATTGAAGTTCAATAATTTAAATAATGTTAAACCTAGAAGCATGACTAGGACCAGAAGCATAAAACGTTAAAAACTCAAAACGTGATACAACCAATTTTCAAAAGTCAACTTTATATGTAAAAGACCGTTTTCGAACAGGTACAAATGATAAAGCATGAAAGTCTTTTCCCGGGTATCACCAAACTCGAACCCAAAACGAAACTCCAATATAAAATACGTTTGTACACGCTAAACTTTTTTTATTGATTTTTCTAAAATAAATTAGCGACTATGTCTTCAAATAAATAATATTTTTTTTAAATTAATTATGCTTAACTAATTAAACCGGATTTCAAATGAAAGTGTCATTTGATTATATCAAATCCCCAAATTATTTAAATTTGAATAAAAATTACTTATTTTTAATTTTAAAAGCGATTAGATAATATCAAAATCTTTTAAAAATAATGTTTTATTTTAAAAGAAGTCTGACATGCAAATCAAGGTTGAAATCATCGAACATAAAGCCACGAGTCCTACTAACACGTGTTAAATTACGAGGGGTGATTTCTTAGGGTTATAGAACTCAATATAAATTTGAAGTTAAAAAAATAAAATAAAAATAAGCGACTATAAATTATTTTTTTACTAAACCATCTTAAAATTTGAATTTTTATAGTAATTATTAATTTATAATTTTGTTGGAACTAATATATACATTATGATTAAAAAAATTAATATCTTTTTATAAATATATTTTGTACTAGTTCCAAGTTGAGACTAGACAAATTATTAAGTTTACTTAACTTAGTAATTTATCAAATAGACGTTTTAATATAATAGTGTAAATATAAAAATATCATTAAAAATTCACTGAAATAAATGCATAAATAAAATTATCATGACCTCGAATGAGACTCTAACTTGCTCTACCTCACATCTTAAATGGTAAACAATCAATTATATATTTCTTTTAAATAATATCTGTCTTCCTTATTCTTTCTAGCAAATTTCTTGTTGGGTTTCCTCTCAAACCAAAAATCGAATCCATTGTGGACTTCCTTATTCCTTCCAGCAAGCTCTTTTTTGTTTTCTTCTCAAATATTGAACTAGTTCAAATATGATTCTCTTGCGTGCATTCACTATAATAATATAAATATTACACAAAATAATGATTAAGATATATTATTATGTGATTTTTTTTATATACGTATCTGAGATGAGTTGATAATCTTCTAATTTTCTAGATCTTTTAATTTTCTAATTTAAATTATGTTGAATTTTCTAAATCTTCTGATTTTCTAGTTTGAAACTATGTTGAATAAATGCATATCTTCATGTATTCTCATATATATTTAAAAGTGAGTCATGCATGTCATTGCTGAAAAATGCATGAAAAACAACACATATTCATTAGTTTTAAATCGATTTCATCAATTGTATTAAAAATTGATTTGCAAACAACCTATCATTCCACCGAACAAGGATGTAAGCCAAAAGAACAATGACATCGTGAATTTTTCTTAAAATTTTTACACCTCTAGTAGAGGCAGCAAGCAACTTCTGCAATTCCAGGATCATTGGATTATTGTTTGAACTTTTAGGTCAGTAAGCAGGCGACCCGTTAGTGAATGAAGATGATATCCCGTGGTTATAAATTAATGACATGCACAACATTTTCTAGTAACGGTAATGCATGTTAAAGGTCCTTCTTTCATGGAATGCGTCAATGTTCAAAGAATTGCATAAATGCATGAGTTGGTCGCTGCTAGTGATGTAAACATTCCAAGGATAATTAAAGAATCATTGCACCTCTAACGTGTCACCTTACTTAGTGAGATGATAGGTTGTTTCATTGATAAAAGAATTAAATTCATGAATATGTGATGTTTTTGATGCAATTTTTAGTTGGCTCGGTATTTTTAATTTAACGACAAGCATTAATTCACTTTTGAATAAATGTGAGAACATGTGAATATATATATATATATATATATTTAACATAATTTCAAACTAATTTCAAGCCCACCCAAAACAAATTTCAAGCACACCACAACTAAAATTCTTGGATCCGTCCCAATTTCTTGGAGTTTCTTGGAGGCACGTTCGACCGTCTACACCATGGTCACCATCGGTTCCTCAAAGTTCCTTCTTCCTTTCTATAAACTAATATAATATATTTAATTTTAATTGGTATTTGTGATGGACTCAAGTTGGCTAAGGAGCAGGTTAGTCAATCCATCTCTCTGTTTCCTCTTTCAATCTTACATATTTATATTTTAGACATTCCTATAATAAATTAAATAATTTGATTTTCAAATTATTTTCTAGTATGATCATCTAATAGAACTCATTGCAAAAAGATGCAGAATGAAGTAGATTACATTAAGGTTTGTAACAACAACCACTTTATTATGTATCTTATTGTTGTTACAAATAATAATCACTATTTGTTAGTTCTGAACCTAACAAAGACCCTTATGGTCCTTCAAGTGTTGACGAAAAACTAGAAGACTAATTTGTGAGGTTAGACATTATATGTTTAGGAATAAATATAATGTTTCATAAGCAACTAACTAAATGTATGTCTTTTGATTGGTACATGTATAGTAAGGAAACGCAACGAGGCGGGCTAGCTGTCAACAAGAAGAGAGGCAAAAAAGGTTTATTCCAACTTAAGGTTGAAGTTGTTGATCTAGTGTCTGAAGAGGGAACAACAACGGGAGAGAAGCTGAGAAAGATCAACCCTAAGGAGGCGCGAAGCAGAAAAGCTTGAGAAAGATCAACAAGTATAAATTATAAGTTCCTATTGTTGTTTTAAAGAGGTAACTATTTAGATTGGCTTGTTTGATTTGGAAACAACTATTCACATACAAGATTTGCACCTAGTGAGCAATATCTGAGTTTTACAATACTACACAAAAGACTTAGTAAATGGTGCAGAGTTCAATGAAATGCGCACATGTAGAGAATTCAAAAGTCAGTACAGTACTATTTGCAATTACCCGAGCTTGCAAGAAGTGGTTGATGACAAATATTTTGTCATCTGATAGTGGAGTAAGTGATGAATTCCTTTGAGGTGAAATGTAACGGTTGGAGTGGGATAGGATTACTGCAGAAAAGGAAAACTGGGAGAATATTTAGTGATGAACGAACTCAGTTTCTAGAACAAAAACAGATAGAAAAAGGCTTACGGTCTTGGCCCTGGTTATCCTTCCCATTCATATGATTAGACAAAATGGCTACTTGCAACATGAAAGTGTCTACAAAAGTGTCTCTGCACAAGGTTGATGAACATTTATATTTGCATCAATATCCATTCATGGACAACAACACCAGAAATGAATTTGTTGTTAATGACAAGAGAGCTTCTAGTGAAGAAAGCAACTAAATATCTTAATTGTGAAACAGAAATACATAATTTTGAAAACAATGGCATCTAACGTGAAAATACATTATATATGCAACACAAAGAAAGCCGTTAACAAGTGATACTACTAGATTAGATTACGAAAACAGTAGCATCTAACAAACAAAGAAACAGATGGCATACCTCGGATCATTTCCTAGATTATGGAGTAATTCAAGAGGATATGGCCAAATCAAGCTTTATCAGGTCAATAATAATAAGCAAATAGCAAGAAATCTTCATTTTAAATGTGCTGACCTTCAGATTATGCAAACCATCTCCAGCCCTAATGCTTATCTAAGAAAACACTAATTACTATCATTAATCTACAAGACAGTTATGTGCTCTTTTTACACATTGACTTTTAGCTTGTTTGTATGTCAATGTGTAAAAAGAGCACATAAACTATGGAAAGTATAAAGTAGACTCATTCCCATAAACTTGAAGGAGCTGACGCTCCAGGCGGCCGTCTTAGCCATCTCCTGAAGGTCATCATCGACTACCAAGTGTTTGCTACCTCCGATCAGCTTCACTTCATCATGTCCGATTGAAAGTGTTTGCAAAAAAGTAAGCCCTAAATGTAATTGTCGTAAAGATTAAGTACTAAACATGGTGAGGTTTGGCCTGAAAAGACAAGAAGAATCAAGGCAGTAGTAATATTATAACACCAGCTATTAAAAATCTATCTTCAGATAATTCATTAAAGCCTTTCCTTCCAAAAGTAGAAAAAAACCCTTTCCAGTGATGTTTTGCCTTTAGAGTGCATTTTCATCAAACACCTTGCAGGCATATATATATATATATATATATATATATTCATGACATAATTAGTGTATGAAGACTTATAGAACAGTTCATGGTTCAAGTAAAGTCTTGCTTAAAAATGGAGTCTGTTAGGCTTAATCATGCTCTAAAGGCCAAAACATATGCTGACTCATTCATAGTGTCAAAAAGATTCATGATAACATTTCATTACTTTTTTTCAGTGCGAGGATTTGCTTTCATTGTGCATATGCTGACTCATTCAGTGTCAAAAAGATTCATGATAACATTTCATTACTTTTTTTTCTAATCAGTGTGTGAGGTTTTGCTTTCATTGTGCATTCCAATGAACACTTAGAAGGCATATATATATAAATACATATATAGTAGAAGACATAAAAAAAAACTAGGTGAGCCTGTCAGACAACCGCTAGACCAACCCAGCCGGGGCCGAAGCACCGACTGAGAACGATCCTCTACAGCAGTGTGACCAGAAGCCGAAGCCGGTGGTCAACATGGCCGTTAATCACGCTCTGGTCTAGCGGCAACATCTCATCAACCAGACATAGATTCCTGTCTCCTTAGAAATCAAGGATACAGATGTACGAGCCTATAGAACAGATCCTGTTCAAGTAAGGTCGTGACTCTCATTCTCTAACCTTCTTAATATATACTTAAGAAACTTTGGTTACCTGGGCAATGTGGGATATAAACATCAGATAACTCAAGGCAAGGACCTGTTTTGGAATATGGTTAAATATAATTAAATAAAATGATCAACAAAAATATTATACCATAATTTATCCACAAACAATCTATATAAATATTTACCCAAACAAGATTATACTACTAGAAATAACCCCAAATTAATCAAACAAGCACACCAAAGTGTTGAGAAAAAAAAACTGTGA